>NC_056746.1:345353170-345378170 GCF_019279795.1 Protopterus annectens | reverse complement strand
GTAGTAAAATGAAACGAATAACCACAAACCTCTAGTTGTCTTTGCCAGGGAACTTTTATTGAATATTAACAGCTGAGCACTTTTGTCCTATGTAATAAAACTGCAGACTTTTTCAAAACTAAGAAATCCTTTTGTTCAGAAGCCAAACTTCATTTCTACTTACTTTACTGCTGATGCTGAAGGGATGATGTAACAGGAATTTTACTGCTAAGAATTTCCTTCAAAACAGATTTCTTACTATAAGGACTTTTATGTTGTGGAGATAATCTTAAGAAGTTAGAAATTACTCTAATCCTAACCTGTATACACACACACACACACACACACACACACACACACACACACACACACACACACACACACACACACACACACACACACACACACACACACACACACACACACATGCACGGACACACACACACACACACACACACACATGCACGGACGCACACACACACACACACACACACACACACACACACACACACACACACACACATGTGTGTGAGCATCCACACACACACACACACACACACACACACACACACACACACCCTTAATATACATCTCATTTACGTGATATCAAAAAGCACATATACAATGAAACATCTATTCGATTAACTGAACATTTGAAAACACACAATCCTACACTTCCATCTGTCAACCAATGGAACACATGACCAAATACATTGCATTCAATGAGATATGCATTTACTTTTATTTCATTACCATTTGATAAGCAGGGTAAACCACTGATCTAGTTGGACTGTTTTCAGGTTCAGCACTGGAAAGACAACAAAGGCATAAAAATATTATAGAATATAATATCATTATATAGAAAAAAACTTTACAACAAATAATGAATATATATGTAAAATATTATTGTTTATTGATCATATGTTATTAAATTAAAGGCCACATATACTTCATTTATTTGCAGTATTTTTTAAAATGTTTTACTAAAACGTTTTGAAAACATTTCTAAGTTTAATAGAGACAAAACTAAAGTGATTTAAATGAATCAATAAATAGATATTGTCATTACCATCACCATCAACCTCTTTTTCCCATATTTTCTTGATTTAGAGCTACTGTCCAACCTTCTTTAAAAGTCTTGTCTAACTGTTGGAGATCTTCTGTTATACATTTCATTCATCTCTTGGCTTCACCTCTAGCTTCAAGAAAATAGGCAAACAAAACAAACTTCTCAAAAGTCCAAAACCAAAGAATGGCAAACAAAAGGCAGAGGACAAAGTAAATTCACTCTGTAAGCTTTTACTAAAAAAATACACGATAAACATGAAGCGCTTTTCGTCTTGTTAAATACAAAGACTTCTTCAGATGGCATCTAAAGAAGTCTTTGTATTTAACAATACGAAAAGCGCTTCATGCTTATCGTGTATTTTTTTAGTAAATGAAGTCTTTGTATTTAACAAGACGAAAAGCGCTTCATGCTTATCATGTATTTTTTAGTAAATGAAGAAGTCTTTGTATTTAACAAGACGAAAAGCGCTTCATGCTTATCGTGTATTTTTTTAGTAAATGAAGAAGTCTTTGTATTTAACAAGATGAAAAGCGCTTCATGCTTATCGTGTATTTTTTTTTAGTAAAAGCTTACAGAGTGAATTTACTTTGTCCTCTGCCTTTTGTTTGCCATTCTTTGGCTTTTTCACCTCTAGCTTCACCAGCTGCTCTTTCTTCACTACCTAGGTTTATGTGCCCATGCAGAAGCACTTATCTCACAACTGTTTTACACATCTTACTTTTCAGTTCATTTGGAATTCTTCTATCACACATTACCCCAGACACTTTGTCCCAGTTAGCTGCAGCTATGACCTCCTCTTTCAAGCTTCCCCTCTCTTCAGTAATACTTTACAGACATCAGTGTTTTACCCTCTATCTCAATTTTTAACTTCTGATTTTCCCATTTACTGCTATTACCACTGTATTGTTTTTATCCCGTGTGCCTTTCATTTTGCATAACAGTCCCCTGTGATTTGTTGAAGTTTATCTTCAGAGTCCAATTGTAGTGCCACATCATCCAAATGCAGCAGCTTTGTTAATATTTCCTTTTGACCTATTGATGTAGTTGGCTCGGTGCTGAACTCTGATGCACACCCACTCCTCCTGGGAATCCCTCTGTGATTGCAAACACTGTTTGTACCTGTGTCGCTGAATCTTTTTACAAACCTGCACTAGTTCTACTGATGTTTCTGGGATTTCAAACCATTACAGGACTGCACAAAACAGCTTTCATCAGACTATGTCACATGCTTTCTCCTTGTCAAGGAATGTCTAGTTACACTCTTTCCTTATTTTCAGCTTCTTCTCTATTGTCTGTATCACTGCAAAATGATTATAATTAGCAAAGAATTATTGGTACAATTGGAACAGAAAGCAACTGAAAAGTCTCAAAATTATATTTGTCTAATAACATAGAAATTAATACTCAAATGAATTATGATATTAAATTCCTAACTGACCTAATTTCAAATTGGAGTAAAATGATTGTTTACATTTGATAATAAATTAAATACAATTAAAATTATTCTTTTGCCCAAAACACTGTATGTTAATTCTAACCACAGCCATTATGTCTAACAAGAATTATATTTAAAATAAATTTTTATTGTCATTTCTGTGGTATCCTTATATATCCAGAATATCTCTATCTCATCATATTAAAACGTAGAATAACGGGACTTTTTTGGGGAAATTAAATCATATGGAATGGCTTCAAATCTCAAAGTATTAGCATAATAGCTTGATAATTTGGTTTCCTGTTTTAATGAAAAGAATTGCATAAAGAAAAGTGTAATAATATGAAATTTAAAATAATTGCTCAGTCACTAAAGCTAATGGATAATAAAATGGGGTCTATGTTTAGCCATCGACTAGCACAATCATTGAACAGCCATTCCTCGGCAAAATAGCATTGAATGTCCAGTTCCACAAAAACACATATCATCATAAATAAAAACATCAAACTGCCTAGCTGATCAACAGAAAAGAAGCATAATGAAATGCGTACTTGTGCGTAAGGCAGCATGAGTAAACTGTCCCTTTCACCACTGAGTATGATCTTGGAGTTGCTTTATATAATTAGCGGGGAGTGTGAGGGGAGCAACCCCCCCCCCCATTAGGTAGGTTTGGTATTCACTGAAACCTCCTTATGTGGGGGTTGCACATCCACACTGCCCCCCACTAATAATATGTACTAACTCTGAGACTGCACTACAGTGGGGAAAGGGAAAGTTTTCTTATCCCTATCTTACCCAGAAGTATGTACTTCATTTTTCTTCCTTTCTGATGGCCAGCTATGACAGTTCAATGGTTTTATTTATGATAATATGCCTGTTTGAGGAAAGGGACATTCAATTTTATGTTGTCGATGAATGACCATTTGATGAACGTGCAATTCGATGGCTAAACATAGACCCAATAAAAGGTTACAGGTGTTAAATAGTTATTTGTTTTATTTTGTTCTAAATCCAACTAAATCCAAACAGCCTAACACTATATAATGAAAAATGTAAAAACTTTATATAAAATGGATATTTATGATATATCTAATGTATTTCACCCCAGGTTTTGTCCAGAGTACTATTATTAGGAACATGACAACTATATGAACAGCTTTATTGATTAGTTAATTGTCTGAAATGTGCAAGTTAACTTTTAACAAAAAGCATTATCCATTCACATGGTCTTAATCTAGATGGGGTCTATATTACATTATCGAAGATTTACATGTTTGAACGTCATATGGTTGACACCATATGATCGAAGATGTAAATGTTTGAATGTTTCAACGGAGATCTCTGTACAATGTAGAAATGGAAGTTTTCCCTTGTCTGCACTGTAGTGCGATCTCAGAGTTGGTATATTTAAAGAGCGGGGAGTGTGGGAGGTGCAAGAGGGCTTGCCCCCCTGCTTAACCTTTCAGGTAGGGTTTTTGTTTTGATTTTTGAACATTTAAGAGTTCGAACATATTGTGTCGACCATATGGTGTTCGAACTTTTAAATGTTTGCTAATCTAATATAGACCCTCTAGATGTATAGTTAATTGTTCAGATTGTTAGTTTATAATATTGAAAATGCAGAATATGACAGAAAATGATTCCATGACTTATACAGAATTATCAAAATATTTAAAAACTGTGTCAACAGGTAAATGACAAAATCATTCTTATCATAATATACAAAATAATAATAAAAAAATAAAAACGTTATACCTGAATCATACTATAAATGCTTACATCAGCCAAATTATTCTGTCATTGATATAAATAAAATTATAATATTAACATCAATTACCAAAACAACATCTCTTTTGTGAGAAATTCTATCTGGAAATTTTTAAACAGAGGTTATATACTTAACATTAAGAGAATAACAAAAACACAAAGCATAGCTTATTGGAGACGTAAATGAGAAATTAAAACAGGTAAACAATATAGTTTTATGACTATGAATTGCTAAAATAGATCTGGTCTTTTTTAGGGTGGCATTTATGATCCCATGCCACACAGATACATAAACGCAATCTGCAAAACAGTGTCACTATGCCTAGATGTAAATGAGCAAGGAATGAACAAGTAGTGGTGGCTTTTGACCCTCTTAGCTTTCTGAGGGAATGCTGAGTATACTTTTGTGTATCTGAACTGGCTTAAACTGACATGAAATGAGTTTATTAATGTGCAGAAAACAAGTTACAACAAATACAGGTGGTGGATGCAGGTAGAAGGAAGGGCGAGAAAAGTTAAGATGTTAACACCACTCTAGTCTGGAGGGCTTCAAATACTCCCCTGTCTGCTGGACGTGGGTGAGATAACCCCCATGGCGTGGGGATTGAGGTCTCTCCTGGTATAATGGTTGAAGCTGACCAGGACATAAAGTCTTTTACCCATTGGAGGAGGGGTTCCTAGCAGCCCCAATGCCTCCCCATTTTCCTCTTACCCTAACCTCAACTAGGTCCTGAAGCCCATATCTCTGGCTTGCCAGGCTGCCATGCACATAAGTGCCCACAGAAGTGGCTTCACCACTCCCACTCTGTGAAATGGTCCCTAGGCAGGTGGTGGGGGGGGAGGTGAAGAATGTTCCTGCAGCTGGGAGGCTTGTGGTACCCATTACTGACCTGCATAAAACAAAACATAAAATGGAAACACAGAAAGAAAAGAAAGAGAGAGAAAGAGAAAGAGAGAGATGGAGACAACAAATAAGTCATAAGTGTTAAACAGCAAATGCCTTTATTTCAATGATACAAAAAAGAAAAAAGTATCATTTTTATTTAGGAATACAAAACTGTCAGTAACAAAATATATCTTGGATTTAATAATGTAATGACTAACTGCAGGCAAGTATTGGTTTTAATGTTAATATTATTTCTCTTGGTATTACTGCAGTTATTTCAAAATGTATGAATAACTATATTAATTTCTGCTATGAAATGCCATAAACCATGTGTATAACTGATTTAGTATAATAAAATTGCATAAATCACAATGAATATATTTATCAATCACTTATTAATGCTGTAGCTATGATAGATCAACATCTGAAATCTGAAGTTATGCAATTATTCAATTTAATTTTATTTTTACTTCTTATACATATGTTTTATCTTCTTCTTGATGTAGACCCATACTTACAGTGTTTTGAGACCAGTCAGTCAATCCTGCTCTGAGTCTGTACTCTTTTATGCTCAAGTTCCTTAGGGGCTGTGGAGATATGAAAGGCTACTAAATCTCAATGTGTGCATGCAGTGTGCTTTAAAGGACTGCAATATCTAATCTTTGTAAAAGGCTTGCCAGCATTGCTTTGGTTACACAAAGCACTTAAAGCATTGCAGTTTGCATTAATGCAAAGCTAATGAACACGATGTAGTTCGATAACTTTCTCTCTTACCTTCCTTCCCGCCATGAGGGATCCGATGCTTCTGTATGTATCTTAACAGTACATGGATCTGTCACTGTACTCGTCCACCATGACACTCTTAGTTTCCCTCAGTCCATCCTCTCATCTCCTCTCCTCTTTTCTTCTCATGTCCACTCTTGCCTCAAAATCTAACTCCTTTCTTCTTCCTAACATGAACTATATGTCTCACTCTCTGGTCTCTACTCTTTTAACCATACTTTCTTCCTATCCTGCTTCTGTAAGATTTTTCCTGCTAACAGAACTCTAGCCACAACTTATGATTCTGTTAGGCTTATGTAATTTTATCTGTATCACTCAAAGCGCCATGGTATATGCTTGTATATAACTTCTGATGTACAAATGAGTTTGTACATATCTTTGCTACATGTATTCATTTATTCTTTGCTTGTTTTTAATACTGTGCCACTTGTAATATCATGGTTTATATCTGTATATGACTTCTAATCTACAATTTGCTACACTGTGGATCTGTTATACTATATGTGTGCACATCTTTGGACTTGTTCTACTACCTATTTCTATTTGTTTATACAATTTTGGATTTTTTGTTTTACTTAAACTATTTGTCTGTATTACTTGTGGAGCTTTTCTCCCTGGGCCTCCACTGAAAAAGAATTTTGCTTAGTCAGACCAACCCGGTAAACAAATGTCAAATACATAAATAACAAATAAATAAATAATTTGCAAAACATGAAGAAAGTTCTAGAAATACATAATACCATATCAGTACCATTTTGCATTTCTCAGAGAAAAGTGCTGCACTCATCCTTGGAGGTACAACATATAAGTAATACATTTTAAAATACAATCACGACAAAAAA
Organism: Protopterus annectens; assembly: GCF_019279795.1. Taxonomy (NCBI): domain Eukaryota; kingdom Metazoa; phylum Chordata; order Ceratodontiformes; family Protopteridae; genus Protopterus; species Protopterus annectens. The sequence continues at coordinate 345,371,409 of NC_056746.1, read as the reverse complement.
ATCATCAGAGAGACTGAGGTATGAGCATGTTAATCCATCTTAAATTATAGCATCTGCCAACATGCAATACATATTGAACTTCAATAATATAATAAAGTATAGCAAATAAAAAGTTACTCAGCAAGTACTTCCAAAATTTATGTAATATGCCAACAAGTCCAGACTTTTCCAAAACCTATGATTATGAATCCTGTCTGCTTCTGGCCTTTTGGATATGGGCATTCTGAGGAAGTGAACTGCCTTATATGTTCACTGACAACCATTTAATTTTAGAACAGACAAACACAGTGTGTGAGAGATGCAGATACACAATGTCATTGAAGGCAAAGCTGTTATATACATACATGAAAATTGCTAACCATGTTGTCAGTATTACACCCAAAACACTCACTGTGGACACTGAGGAACAAACACACAAACCCACATTTGTGGAGGTACTCATTTGAAATATATCCAAAACTCCAAGACCTCCTAAAAGCATCTCTCAGTGGCCCTGAGCACACTCAAAAGAGACAGCATCTCACACAATATATAACTGTGAAAATCACAGTAGCCCTGCTTCTAAGCCCATAAGGCAACACACCGCACAGTCAAACATTCTAGTTATTGGTGATTCCATTGTAAGGCATACTGATGCCCCTCTTACCAGGCTATACAAGGAGAAAAGCACAGTGAGCTGTCTGTCTGGAACCAGGATTCACCAGATCATGCATGCACTTAGGTCTTTAAACCATAAGTACGAGTCTGACATGGTCATAGTCCATGTGGGTGTAAATGACCTCACTGGACTATATGAACAGAGACATGATGGAGCTCTCTGAATGTGTCCCAAGTGAGTATGAACCTAGCCTTGAGTAGCATCCTACCTTCAACAATGACAATGCCACAGTACCAGCAAAAAATGATTGACTTCAACAATTGGCTTAGTTTCTGGTGTCACAAGAAGGGGATCCAATATCTGTCAGCCTGGAGAGATATGATTGACAAACCATGATGCTTTGCCAGAGACCACTTGCTTTCTGGATACTGGCAAAACTATATCTAACCTCATAGTGTCTTTTTTAGGATGTGCCAAGTTGTTAAACCCTCCAACATAACAAAAATCACTCATGACTACATAAAGGTACTGTTGCTTAATGCTAGGAGTTTAAACAAAAAAGCTGTACTCCCTGGAAGCACTACTCACACTTGAGAATGCAGACATATGTGCAGTCACGAAAATATGTCTTAGAACCATGGAAAGCACCTCAGCTATCAAAGGCTACAATGCCTTTCAAACATTTTGATCCCCCCAGCTCAGGTTTAAACAAAGGGAGGAGGTGTCTCAGTGTTCATAAAGGACAAGTACACTGCTAGACTCGTCCAACAACATGACTCACTTGAGCTGCTCCATTCCCAACTAACCATAGGTGTGACCCCCTATCATATCCTTGCTGGCTACAGATCCTCTAACATGAGTCTGGAAAACCACACCTCCTAACAAAACCTACTGGAATCTCTTAACATTCAGCTTAACACCATACTTATGGCTGACTTCAATTACCACTCCATAAAATGGGAGACTTATACAACACATAATTAATTTGCTCAGAGGATTTTGGACTTCATTAATGCAAACACACTGGAACAACCAGTTAGCTCACCAACCAGAGGTACAAATATCCTGGTCCTAGTACTCACGAACATGGGGGATGCTGCTCCCTCCCATGCATTAACTTCTCCCTGATAGGATCTGACCATAAAATGATCTCCTTTAGTATTAAAACTAACCTAGAACCCCCATCAAATTTTAAACCTGATAAGAATTTTGCTAAAGCCAATTACCTCACACTTATTGACAGCTTATTAAACTCCCAAGCCCCTCCGAACCCAGATGACAGTGAGGCATACCCTGAGCTTTACACAAAAGTACTGTACAAGAGGAGGCAGTACCTTACTGAGTCAAACCTATGATTGCTGGCAAAAATAAACCACCCTGATGAACTCTAGCATGAATAGACTATTCAACAAAAGGAAAAAAATTCTAATCCAAAGCCAAGAAAGAACAGACAAGACAGTGCAAAAAAAAAAAAAACACTCACCAGTGTAAACACATTAGAGAGCTGGTCAAATTTGCTAAAGAAGTGTGAGGCAAAGATAGCTTCATGGTCCTTACTGCGATCACTAAAGCCAAAAACACAGCCTCCATGGGTTCCAACTTCCAACAACATTCTAGGATGCTTCTTAAATAGCTTAAAACAGAATCTATCAGGGCCACTAGAAACCCTCTTTAATTTATTCCCTCCAATAGAGCTCTGGAAATTTGCACTTTAACTTCCAATGTGCAGAGCCTAAGTTTTTTGATAGAATCAAATTATGTCCTCACATTTCAAAGAAATGTTCATATATCTAGAACCCTAGGGGTTACTAAAGAAGTGTAAATGGCAAACTCTTCAGTGCAAATTATTTTTACAGTGGTATTATTATTTAGGTTTTAGGTCTTAAACTGTATTTAGTAAGTCACATTAAATGCAGTAACTGTTAAGTTTGTAATATTTTATAAACAACTTACAAGACATCGGCAACCTCTCAAGCTACACACATACTGTCAGCAGTATTTTGTTCACCTAGCTGAGAACTTTCATATAATCTAAGCAGTTGTGTCTGTACTTCTTGGTTGCTGTGATATTAAGAAAAACATGAAATCTATGACAATATAATATATCGTTTATAGAGAGGTGACTTATGCCAACAATGAATATCTCTTTACCTGCATTAGACAGAGGTCAAATATCAATTCAGTTGTTGTTGCCATTATGTAAGCTTAAAGATGAAACATTTTAATACTTTGTATGCAGCATGGTTTTGGAATTATTAATGCAAAAATGAACGAACAATATTTGATGCCTAGAGGCATCGGTAGGATTAACTGCAGAAACATCTGGAGGCATTAACTGGCTGTAATGAGTTAACCAGAGCCTCTTGATGGGCCTTGTCCCAGAGGGATGGAGGACTTCAACAGTTGTTCCTCTTCACAAGGGGGGCCCATCAACTGACCCAGAGAACTAAAGACCCATAAACTTGACCAGTCTTATCTGCAAGGCCATGGAGAGAATTATCATGGACCTGATCAATAATGACATAGGAACCTGCCAAACAAGGGACCAGATCCAATTTGGCTTTGTCAAAGAGAAGTCTTGCCTGCTCGATCTGGTGGACTTCTTCAAGAACATCACCAGGGCCATGGATGAGGGTAAAATGGTACACACAGCTTATCAAGACTTGGCAAAATCTTTTGAGGCAATCCCCCTTTTGGGGATCATAGACAAACCTAGTGAGTTAGATGGATAGCAAACTGGCTCACTGACAGAACCAATTCATTTTCAATAAGAAACCTGTTACTAGTAGTGTCCCACAGGGTACAGTGTTGGGATCCCCTCCTATTTGGTATTTTCTTCTCTGAAGAGAAGGCCAGTGTTGGGGGCCACTGGCTTACCAAGCTTACTGACAACTGTAAGCTGGGAGCAATCATTGGCTCCCCAAATGATGTTGACATCCTACAAAAAGGAAGCCTAAAATGACAAATGACTGGTGCCAAAACTATGGTCTGAGACCAAATGCTAAAAGATGCATAATCATACCCTTTGATAAATCAGATATCCCTACAAATTATAATATTGAGAGCATACCCATAAAAGCAGACCTGGTTATGAGGAACTTAAGAACACAGATGGATAGTAACCTAAACTTTGACCACCAAGTAGCTATGGTAGTAAGGAAATCCTTCTGCATGACTCAACTTATAAGTAAAGGCATGCCAGCAAGATTTAAGGAATTCTTAAATTCGTCAGGCCCAAAATCAAATACAATGCTTCCTTCTGCATGTAACTAATGGGTCGCTCACATCAGTTGGAGCATCCCAGAGGTTTCTCACTAAAAAATACAAAGTGTAAGACAGTGTAAGACAAGTGTCTTATGCAGACCAACTAAAGGCCTTATCCCTTTACTCCATTACATATCGCTTATTGAGAGGTGACTTATGCCTGACCTACAAGGCATTCTCTGATCCAGCCCTGATGAAAATGTTACATATTTGCAAGAAAAATTATTGATATGTTCCATGGGCTTAAACCTTATTTGTGACTCTAACAGAACTTGCTGGAGAGACAGATTCATATGCCAAAGCCTACCTTGTCTATGGAATAAACTTCCCAGCTTCATAAAACAAAGCCTGCCCCTCACTCTCTTCAAAAGGAATTTGGATAAATGGATGTGGACCCATAAATTCACTCCTGGGGTACTGACTATGTCCCTTGTAGACAGAGGAAGTCTGTAAAATGACTCAGGGCTCCAACGCCTAAAGATCTACTACCCCGATACTACCCTATCCCATACCTGGGGAATTAAGATATAATATTGTCATATTCTGGGTATTATTAGCTAGACTTGTAAAGGCTCTTGTGCCATTGTCCTAATAATCAATGTAATCAGCTATGAATCTATGAGTGACACTGAGTGTTTGATCTTAAGGAATATATATATATATATATATATATATATATATATATATATATATATATATATATATAATTTATATATATATATATATATATATATATATATATATATATATATATATATATATATATATAGAGAGAGAGAGAGAGAGAGAGATAGGTTTACTATCACAGCCTTGAAAATCATAATCTTGAGAGTATGATATTGAAAGATAAAAATGATGAAGACAGCAATATCTAAAAATCTTGAATACCAAATCCCCCTATCAGTGTGAACTCAGGAATGAGTGACAACATTGCCCTTGCAGGATATGGATCTATGAATTAGTGCAAACATTGGTCCTACAGGGGGAAAATCTAGGAGTTTTATTACAGAAGTGTTCAACATTTTGATCTTTTGATATTATGTTATTAGGATTATGACTTTTAAGACTATGAGCTTCAACATTGTGATTGTAAACCAGATATATATCACTATATATTACTTTAATGTAGAATAAATTGATTACTTACTGTAGAGCTGTGGCCTTCTCTTCTTTACTTCCAAAACCTACCCAGCCAGCTGGTCCCTTCTCCACTGCTGCAGGTGATTGTACCTGGGGCAGCACTGTACTTCAATGCAAGACATCCCTGTCACAGAGGTGAGGTGATCTTCAGCTCTTGCCATAGGTCTATTATCTTCCATGTTCCACCTGTGGTAGGCTCTTTTAATTCTTTTCAGGTATGATTCCTGAAGTAGTTTCAGGATAATCTTAGGGGTTTAATTGATTGTGTATTCCTAATTCCAAGTTCATAATGACATGTAGTGGAATGAAACCAAGACTACAAGTGTGTGACATCACTCTGACTAACCTGTACACTCTGGGCACAGTATGGCATGTGACTGCATGGACTAGTGCTATTAATCTGAAGTTTGTACACTGCTTCTGCACATGCATGAGCACTGTTTAGCTTGTTTACAGTTGTATGGATAATCCAGTAGCGGATCATTTTTGTAAAATTCATGGTAATTCTGATACCAGTTTTTTTCTTTAGTGTGTTAGCCAAACTCCATTTTGCCAAGGAAAGGAATTTTTTAGCAAATTATTATCTCTGGAAACCAGATTGATCATCAATTTTGGTACCCTGTTTCCTAAGGGGTTGAATCAGGAAGTGAATTTTAATGTTATATAATATAAAGAATATTTTAAATAATATGTATTGACTATACACTTATATTTGCGGATGTGGAGCTACCCTATTTTGTCATTTGGCTCTGTATTTTTCACTAGGCACTTTATTTTTTTACCAGGTACTTTACTTCAATTGTATTTAATTGGATTAAATTTAATTAATTGTAATTAAGAATTTGTATAAAAAGAAGCCATGTGATGTGATTATTATTCCTTTGGAGGTGTAAGCTGAGGTACTGGATGCACTAGTAAGTTCGTATCTATCATTCCACTGTGTTCTTGATTTTTTTCATTTATGTTGGTGGATTGTGCAGTTTTTTGTATTTACAGTTGTAAGAACTCAGCTACTCTGATGAAAGCAGTTATACATATACACTTAGATGTACTTCATAGTGCTGACTATGGGTATGCTTAAATTCATAAGAACTTTGTATATCTGACTAAAGGTTTTCCAATGTTTTATAGTCTACAGTTTTGAAAGCCACTGGACCTATATTTATGGGAAGGAAAAAGGAATGTGCAAATTAACTAAAAAGGTTTGTAAAAGGCAGTGTTAGCATAAACTTTCAGACAAAAGGCAAGAGTCAGTGGATTTCAGTTGCTGACTTACTGGCAAGGCAAAAAATATTCCAATATTACTGTACCTTTGCAAATATTTGGAATTTGTAAAGCTCCATATTCAGTGCTGTGACTATTACTTTTACAGGTGAACAGTGGGTTACTGTACACATTAGTTTCTGACAATGGAAATGCTCAGGACCAAAATACAGGCAACCTTCATATAACTGAGGAATGACATACATAAGAAATGAATTAATAATCAGTTTTTCTCACCCTCCCAGCAAAGCTTTATAGGATTAAATTTCACTATGCACAGTCTCATACATAGTACAGGAGATGAACAGTACTGAAAAGGAAAGGAAACCCAGAAACATAATTAATACTTAATAAAATGAAGTAAATAATCAGCACCGCTGGAAAATAAATGGCACTGAACACCAATAAAATAGAAAATGTCAATGAACAATAAAACAGGCTCAGTGACAACCTCTGGCAGTCAATAGCAGTTACCATATAGATGTCTATTCAGAGGTTGTCACTGAGCCTATTTTATTGTTCATTGATAATTAATACTTAACTGTGCTTCTGCTACTTTTTAATTACTGAATGAAATCCATAACATGGAATTGATTAAACTCACATACATTAGGATGGTATAATTATTGACAAACAATGATTTTCAGGTTAAAAATGTTTCAGCAGCTACGAACAAGATACAGGAGAGATAACTTCAGTCATGAGGAGAATCATATCCTCATGGGTGCACCAATAATGCATGAAAAATGTCTTTTTGTAAAAGGGAGGCCAAAACATGTAGAGAAAGCAAAGGTATGAATCAAGCAGTGTCTGGTATAAATGCTATGGGGGGAATGCACCTTGGCACAGTGGAGGAAATGAGGTAATGACATAGTGGGACATACCAGGGCAAAGACTTGGCAGAATGCAGTTGCTCATAGCAGTACTAGTGGTGGGACTTCCACAGTCCAACACTGACACCGGATGAGGAGCATCTGCTCTCTATAAGGGTCAATGACAGTAGTGCAGATGAGGATGCTGCAGGAATCATTTGAGGTGGTGTTGAATCCAGTACTTTTAGAAACCCACAACATCTACGCTCATCCAATTTGTAAAGTTACTGTTTGGCTGGCTTTGCTAATTCTAGGTTAGCACAAATTCTACATACAGTGCATGGTACGTGTGGACAATATATCTTTAAGAAGAAGTCATGTAACTGTTACAGGTCACATTAAACTACATCTTGACATCATTTTTTCACAGAGTCAGCACTAGAAACAATCTGCTGTGTTGCATAGGTTCATAGGTTCATAGGTAGGTACTAGGCTATTGGCCCAAGGGCCTAAGTAAGCCTAGCCAACAAGGTTCCCTGGCTTAAGCCACCCAAGAAAGTTAATTTCCTGTGCCCCTGTCGAGCAGAGCCACAGAAGTGATCCTCGAGGTGTATTTCCTATTTCCCATCCACTCATCAAGATTTTTCTTGAAGAGTGCTAATGAGGAACTTTGCTTGACATAGATGGGTAGCTTGTTCCAGAATATAGGAAGTCTCTGGGATAGAAATCTATCCCTCCAGCATGTCCTGTTTATTGTGGTGACAAGGTTTAGGTCCCTAGAGCATGTAGCTCGGAGGGACTGGGATTTCTTTAGGTGTAGCATGTCCAACAGCTCTGGGTATAACATAGCTTTATATGTTAGGCAGACAGCTCCTCGGAGTAGGCGAAATGCTACAGAGTAAAGCTGGAGTTTTTGTGACGGTCAGTGTAGGTCATCTGTTTGAGGCAGTAATCCTCTTTGTGAGGTACTTCTGTGGCCTTTCCAGCTGCTGCAGATGTCTTGTGAGGTACATTCCAAAAGGGGCATTTACTGTATAATGCATCACAGCAAGAATATTCTGACAGCAAATTGGGTGTCAATAATGATGTCATGGATCTCATATTCATGACACAACCTGAGGACAATGGCACACAGTCACAAATTGTCCTGGCAGGGCCCCCTTCCCGTAGAATATGGGTATATCATAGGCTCACACACTCAGCATAATGAGGAAATGAAATTACAACAAGGGGTGGAGGGGAATACCACATAGTTCAATATCTTTTTTCTTGTGCACAGCCTGAACCCCTTCATGGAGAGACAACCATTTTGAAGGTAGCAGTACCCACAGTTATGCTATACACAAGGGGGCCAGGCAAATATATATTTCACAGTGAACTCCAGAGACTCACAAGGCCTTGTCTGCCCAACAGTAGATATGTTGTGACAAAATTCAGGACTAATTTACTGCCCCTGAGAGACAAGTGGAGATGGTTTGAGTACTACAGTGTATACATGAGGAAATTCATCAGTACGTAAGAATTGTGGAGGCCAGAAACAATGCCATGATGATCCTCATGTGGAGTACATGGTTACATGCATGGCATTCATATCAGCCATCATACACACATTACTAAGGGCTTACCATTCACACACCGGGACATAGCTGGACATAGAAAAAGGAGTGTCTGCATGTGTGGTAGACTATTAGGCTGTACACCACAAGTATCCCAAGAAAGGTGCTGCAGGCATTCATGTAGATTCCCAGAAGAAGAAGAAAAAGAAGAAGAAGCTGTCAGGCCTCATCATACTTCCACAGCACATGATAGAATCTCTCAGTCAAGGACTAGGTCCCACAACCCTATTAGGTCAGTATGAAGAGATTCCCCTGCATCCAGCAGATCCTATAAATGGAGCAACTCAGGATCAAGCTCTCATCCAAGCACTTGCTCATGATCTCTAGGACTATCATCTGCACTATCCTTGGGTGACATTGTTTATGACACCTTCCAAATCGAAATTAAATTTTGAATAATAAGTAACCTAGAACTTACTCACCAACAAGTCATTTTGCACACAGTACAAATGCTGCACTTATTCCTTGAAGATGAAAAAAAGGAAGCAGACAAAAAACATCTGAAATGGCAGCAATGGTGTATATCATGAATGAAACTACCTTTCATTTGTCTGGCAAATGCAAATTCAGTAAGTAACACTGCAGTGAAATATTCAGAGTACAGTCCTAAACTTCTTTCATAACACCTGCTTCTTTACACTCTCTGCAAGTATAGCAGGCATGTGTGCCACTGATCACAGAGCACTATACAAATGATGACAGATAATACTATATGATCAATACAATTGTGTATATGTGAAGAAATATCTGATATACATTACAAGTTGACCATGCATTATTCTGCACAGTCCACAAGTATCACTGCAGGCATCAAGTATTATATATGCAACTTTTCACTGTCATATAATGACTGTTATGACCCATAGCTTTGACTAGACACTGCATCTTTGCCTGCTCAGCCATGTACCATGTACAAGCCTGCCAGAGAGGTTGTAGTGCTACTGCCATTAGCTGGCCATTATTGCTATCATCACTGGTGGGACCAATGATAGAGGGAGTTGCACTGCCAAGTTGGTGATTGGCTGTGGCAGTTGCACACCAGAACAATGCATGATCCTGTTGTTCAGAATACAGTACCCAATAAATAATCTGCATGCAGTGATAGGCTAACACTAAAGGGATCCCTGACTTGTCCAGGCAATAGAAACAGGAAATGAGCAAGCCAAACACTCACTCAGTGACCATCTATGTCTGGGAAAGGGAGGTGTAAAGGTGGTCCTCAGCATCTCCCTGGAGGTTATGGACTGATGTCATTAGTTAAGATTTTTGTGGGTAGCCTGCATCACCTGCCAAACAAAACAGGGGGGTACTCATAACATGACTGTGTTTGGGGGTGATTACTCATTGCTACTTTTATCACTGTATGTGTACAGAAATGAGTATGATTAACAACATCAGAAAAATTAGCACTTACCAACTAGGTGACCAGGAGGAATCCTACCATGCCGAAGAGGTAGTACAGTGAGCATGTATGTCAAATGTGAGCGTCACAGGCACTGCCCGGATACTGGGCTGACACTCTCATGCATCACATACTCCCTAGTGGGACAGGTATTATCCCCATTCCTGTTTGTTACCCAAACAAACTCACCAAAGCTCATATTATATCTCTGTCCACTCTAAACTTGCTCAAAAATTCTTGCCCCAAAATTTCTGCTCATCAAAGATGAGGTTTGTTACCCTTTGCCTGTATCTTCATAGACTGCAAAGTGGATAGAAAAGGTTCAAATTCACGTTTTATAACCCATCTGTGCACAGCACATTTGAGAATCAAAAAGTGTCTATGTAGAATAAAGAAAGGAATAGCACATTATTTACATATCAAAGTTGCAGAATGTTCATCTCATTATGCATAAGATTTTCTCATACCTGCTCCAATAGCTTGGTTTTTGTTCAGCTATTGTCTCTGAATTGGGCCAGAGATGCACTCGCTCTCAGCCTATGCAGAGACCTGCTTCATGACTACGAAATACCACTTCTACTCTTCTGCTCATGAAATGTGGCCTGTTAAGTTTGGGCTAAGTAAATATTTTGTAATTTTCAGTACTTCTTCAGCAGTATGTATTTGCAAGAAACAATTACATTTTATGGTGTCTTTTAGCTCTAACAATGAAAACAATTATGAAAAACAGGAAAAAGTCAATACTACCTCCTTTTACACAAATGCTAAATGTAACCACTATTGTATAATGAAAAAGAATTATGTACCATTGCTTACAGAACAAAAGGGCAATAATTAAGTATCCATTTTGGAATATACTGACATCATTATTAGACAAATATGAATTTACTACTCAGTGACAATGTAAATATTTGATATAATTATAGTTTTCTTTGTTGAAGAATATAATTTGTGGTGATGTATCAGACCTCAGTGTATATTATGTACATAGTTATTTTACAGCTTTAGTTATCTGGTTAAAATTGGTTGTGGTCATGAAGGCTGCATAGATAGTTTAGATTAGTATTAATGTAAATTATAATATATTCAGCTTGCATTGTAACATGTATAAATGGATGTATTTACTTGAAGTTTAATAAAAAGGTTTATAAGAAAACAAATAATTGAGACAGAAAGGGTGGTAGGTAAAATAATACTTCAAGAAGAAATGTCACTTATTTAAATTAAGCAACATAGTGTGGTGATTCCAGATTTGAGTCTCAGCATTGCATCATCTAATAAACCATGCAGGCTATCTGATAATAGTTTTACTGCCTATATAAATGCTGAGTAAATAAATAAGGCATCTACATTACTGACATTTTGTTTTCTAACACATAAAGGGATATACAACACACACACACACACACACACACACACACACACACACACACACACACCCACAAAGCTCTGGTCATAGCTTTGTTATCTATTTAACTTATTTAATAAATAAAATACCCATATCTGCAACCTTTGTTTCACATTGTACACAAACATATCCACACTCACAAAAAACATACATGCACACACGCACCCCAAGAAACATTCAAACACATATGCACACATGCATATGGTTGTAGTTTGTTCTGTCAAATGTTATTTTCATTGACAGAACAAACTGGTGTGTTTTTTTATATTGTACATTAGTGCAAACAACTGCAGAGTTTTTCAAATGCATTTTTTTTGCTGTGTATTTGATTTGCTTTGTGTTAAAGCAAGTGGTTTTGCTATTAGGGATGGGAGAGTGTGTGTGTGTGTGTGTGTGTGTGTGTGTGTGTGTGTGTGTGTGTGTGTGAGTATGAATGTTTTAGGGCTAGGGTTAGAGTAAAGTCTAGGGAAGTGGATAAATTTAGTAGTGTATGTGCTTGTGCGTTGTATGTATGTGTTTGCACTTGAGTGCCTGTGGGGTAGGGTTCCAAAAATGGATAGATTAAGGGATAGATTTAGTGCTGTATGTTTGTTTTGTGTGTGTGTGTGTGTGTGTGTGTGTGTGTGTGTGTGTGTGTGTGTGTGTGTGTGTGTGTGTGTGTGTGTGAGTGTGTGTGTCTTGCTTAGTGGTACTGTTAGGGAATGGGATTTTTGTGAGTTAATGTGTAGGGTTAGGGAAATGAGCAGAGGAAGGATTACGATTAGCATACACGAGTAAGGTGAGATGGGGCAAACAGAAATTTCAGTTTCAGATTTCATATCCCCCAGAAAATGCATGCTAATGTAAAATCTGTAATTCTAGCAACTTTCAGAGTTTTTAAGAACATTATTTAAAATCTGTCCATGATTTTGGTCCTGTACCACCTGTAGTATGCTTGATGTTTTCCAAAATTCCTGAGCTAAGAGGTTGAGGTGTGTGTGTTTTGGTATTGTCCGTTCGGATTTGTCTCCACGTATTAATTTATGTACTGCTGGTATTCCTGGTCTGTCAGTTTCAATATTATATAAATGCCAGCGCTGTATTTCCTGATTATTCAGTTCATAAGATACTGCAATGTCAATAAGGTTTATGACATTTTATGCTACTACTGCAGTTTCCTTCTTTTTGCGCACATAATTTAAATTGAGAAGATGGTTTATTTGTGTTTTATGCTAAGTGGTGTTTTAATTCTTTGTCTAGTACTGTTGAATACACGAGTAGTATACATGACATTTATGAAGTTTCTCCGGGTAGAATGGGTTGGACATATAATTGTTTTAACTACTTTAATGACTTAGGGGCTTCACAGCCAATTACTACTACTCCTCCCTCTCCTCCTCCTCCTCCTACTACTACCACTACAACCAAGGCACTACCTTGTTGTGATGAGCAGGGTATAGGTTTACATAATCCATACTGGTACAATCCAGTTAATTTGTGGGGGGTAATTAGCTTTAAGGCATTCAGTACATGCATTCTTCTGCCTCAGGTAAAAGTCATTTGCCAAACCCAAATGATGTTTACTGTACAGCTGCAGATTAGAGTTGTAACCTGTAGCTCTCCAGGACTTCACTGATCTTAGACTATGTTTAGTGTCTTCCAGCGCAGTCTTACCAAAATCCCTTTGCAAACAAATTCAATATTTTTTTTGGGGGGGGGTTAATGATACTCCTCCACTAATTTTAATTAAATAAAAAGATTAATCTCCATGCAGTCACTCTTCAGTAGGCAGATAATAAACAGTTGATTTTACCAGATCAATGCCCAAATCCTTTAATCTAATAAACCACTAGCTACAAGCATTTAAAATTGGATAATAAAGACTGTTACTTATACTAAATAAAGTACTCCACTTAAAAAGTAAGCATGCAACACAATTATCTTGTGCAAGAAATGTGAAACAAAAGTTCTAAACAGAATATGACACACAGAAAACCTTAACCATCAGCTAATCTTGACAAAATATATTGTCCTATTTGTTACTATAGCTTTCTATATCAAAATATAATCTGAAAATTCCTTACAGGCAGTTCTTCCTGAGCAGGATAATCCAGCAACTTCCCAAGTTAACAGCATCTCTCCATATTTGTACAAATCATAAGATGGACATCATATGGGTTCATTTTTCAGAAGACATTTTTTTGTTTGTAGGGTTACATTTGTCTGAAATAGTCCTAAATTTACTAATATCCTTTGATCTACACTACCATTTTCAATGGATATTAGACTCCAAGCCCTGCAGATGTGTGTGGGAGAATTAGTTTTACTTTCAAGTCTCACAGCTGCAGATATAGAGTATTTATATACAACTTCACACACTTTTTTAAATAGCACATAATTACTAAGAAGTACTAGCAATTTCTTTTAACTTTTATCGTTTTGAAAAATGGTTTATGTTTTCCAAATTCAATGTACCTATAGTACAACTTAGCTCACTTCTCCTACATTTCCCATCTGAAAGAATAGTTCTAGTTTACAACATTACAGCTTTTCCCAACAATAGTCAAGGTACTAAGGTATTTACAAAAAGAGGGCTCCTCCTAAAACCAGTCAGTATCTTAAGTGCCATTTTATGATAAACAGTACATCTGTTTCACTTGGACCACATCTAGTCTCTTTCTTTGATCTTGCACTGATATGACATTCAGGACTAGATGCAGTACTATAGATTTGGTCTCGCTGTTTGTTTTTACAAAGAAGAAATATTTCATTTCTTCCTAGTGGTGACATCTTTTATTTAATATATTGCCATTTCTATTATGTATTTAGGTGTTACTTTTATTATTAGCATCTTCTCTCTGTTTTCTGAGTTGTATGCATATTTCTATCTATTTCATGCCTTATTATCATTTCACTAGTGTCCTTAACCAGTGCAAGTCAATATATGGAACTGACAAATGCTTGTCAAGTTCAAGTTGATTATTGTGGTCATATTATTTTTTTATTACTTAAATGTAAATCACTCTTCATTTACATTTGCATTTTTGTTTTTCTATTTTCCCCTGGACTGATTCCGAAATTTGTCATTTCCACCTTGGTTAACAAATTCAGATAAATGCATACATGCATACATACATACATACATGTATAAGTTAACATTTTAGTACAACATAAATTGAAAGAGCACATACACTGAGTACATGTGGTACAACTGTATGAAGATGATCAACTAATGATCATTAAAACAATGTCAAGGATGCCCAGAACCCAGAAACAGTCAAAGTGAGCTGTCAAATACAGTTTCTGTTGTTCCACCAATCAAGTGCGGTAAGCTAGCCTTTTAAATTGGAGGAACTACAATACTACATGGCCCACAGGGATCCCTGAGATAGGTAGAAAGGCAGGAAAAATTTTGGTACTTGCGTATTATCGCAACCACATTTGCAGCATGTGATAAATCTTCATGTTTGACTCAAAGTATATCTGTTAACTGTAAAAGTTTGCTGTGAAGTGTTACCTGCTGTTGTGAGACATTGGTAATGGGTTTGGAAGAGGAATAAGGGGAACATTTCTGTTTGTATGTAGCGTCCTTTACCGACATCAGGTCATGAATAATGTGATTGACATGCCTGTTCCTTGTCAATGCGGTGAAGAATGATGGTTATTTTATTGTGGAACATGTTGTTGAATGTGTACTACTCAGAGTGGGAAACAAACTTCATACAGCAAAGGAAGTATGGGGAAAAATTAACACACGGCATTTGCAATCATGGCAATAAATTACAGTGCAATTGTAAGCAGGATAGCGTACATTCACACTCCTTCCCTGGATCAAAAACCTAGTTCTGATCTTACCAAACATAACATTACTGAGGAGTGTACGGGGTGAGTTTTGGTCGGCAATAATCATGACAGCTACATTTGCCTGTAAGGAGTAGTAACATTCCACAGGCTTTGAAAAGTGGCGCTTCTCTTGTTCAGACCATGGCGAGATGGAATTTCTCGTAACATTTACGACCGTAAAACACCAGTCATGTGTTTACTTTGGCCAAGGGCACTACCTGCAAACAGCAAATTTGCCATGTTTCCTGTTCGCATGTGCAACACAGTGTGACCCAAAACTGGTTAACAGTTTATAGTACCCTTCTTCCATTAACAGACATAGTTTTGTGGAAAACAGTGTAAAGAGTGCCACCTATGAAAAGTGGTTGCAATAATACTCAAGTACCAAAATTTCTTCACACAGGCCTGAAAATAGGTCAGAATCAATAAGTGGGTCATCAAAGGGCTGAGTTATACAAAAGTAGTTATTTAGAAGTTTGTCAACTACAAAGAAAGATCAAACAGAACCCAGAGGGTGAATGCTAAACCAAGAGAGAGAGAGAAGCACTTCTCACACATAAAAATGGACTAAAAGTGTTTAATTAAAGTACACAATGTCTCAGAGATGCTCATTTAGTGCTACTGAGAAAAAATGGTTTATGTTGCAGCAAATGGAACTGAACAGACTGAAATGTTAATTGAATTTACATTATTTGTAAGGGAATGGAATTATTTGATGAAGAATAATGAAGTAAGTAAGTCGTGTTGTTTAGGGACATATGTTGAGGAAGTCTAGTACCTTCAGTCTTTCTCCAATAATGTACACATTAGTAGCATCTGAGAATGTATTTGAGAATGGAATAAGGACTATCTCACCCCCCCAAAAAAAGATGTTATGATTTAACTGCAGAAGACACTATAGCTTTGAATGAATTAAGGAGAAGAAATGGTGTTAGGTATACAAAAACAGGTAAAGGTGGGAGGTTGGTTTTAACGGATGTGGGAAAATATAAACCAAAATACTAATGATGTTGAGTGGTGAAGTTTTTACAAGTAGACAAGGCTTAGATTTGTCTATTTGGCTGTTTGGCATACAAACACATTGACACAGAGTTTTGAATTAATTACATAGAAAATTGATAGACAAGGATATTTTGCATTTTTAAAAGTTGAGCATACTCATTTGTAGGTTTGGTATTCCTAAAATAAATTATTAAATGCCAACAGGACCATTTTTAGACCAGGAGTTTCTATTCTAAATAGTAAAACTGAGATCTTATCCTTATACTTGAATGATAAATTAAATAGGTTAACACATCTATCACTATTTTATTTTACATTTCCATGGCTTTTTTGATAAACTGTGTACATTTGATTTGTAAAAATGTTTAAAAAGATTCTGTGTACTGACTGTTAACAGTATTTTCCTCTATATGGTTATATACCAAGAAAAAGGTTTAGATTATATAAAGATTTATCTGACACATGAATTTGCACAAATGATGACATTAACGTTTTATGTACTTTGACAGAGTTAGTTGTGAATGATAATTTATTTTTGTTTGAGAAAAGATATTTTCAACAACTAAGATGGGTAGCAATGAATGTTGCAGTAGCCCTCACATTTTCCAATTTATTATTAATGAAATGGGAAAATACAATTTTTACTAAGTTTTGGGGTGATATTTTTGATTTCTGTAAGCACTGAAGAGACATTACAACTATTTGTTCAGGATTTACATGAAAGTATATATTTTAAATTTATAGAATATATTGATAAGAAAAGAGTTTCCATCCATATGTTGAGGTTGTACACAATGAGGTCAGTTTTATGTTTGCGTCTAGGAGCTTTAGATAAGTTGGAGAAATGCAAGGAAGGATCACGTCTGTATGGACACAAGGACCCAAATACCACTGATCTTGTCCTTGTAAATATAACCCATTCTTGTACATCTGTCTTTGCACAATCTCCCCTAGTAAACCATACTGTACCATAAATCAGTGGCATTTTACATTTTACATTGAAATTGAATATACTTCTCTTGCCTATACCTCCGTGTTTACAAACTTCTCAAAAGCAAGCTTTCTTCACTAATTTGAGGACGTAATCTCAACTTGTGTAAAAATGAGGAAGGGGGGCTGATTACAATGATAATGATTAAACCCCTTTGTGATCCTTCTCTAGTGGATCATATTGGCAAATATGCTTGGTGTGCTTCTGACTTTTTCTCCCTCCTAGATTGTTGTATTGATAAGGCAGCCCCTATATTCACCAAATAGAATAAAAGAAACAATATAACAACAGAAAGAAATGACTTAATACTTGAAAGAGGTTCTAATATACCCTCATTAACAGTTCACATAAGTAGACTAGAAGTAGCTTAAATTTACCATTAAGAAGCTCAAAGTTGAATATGAACTTAAAATAATCAGTGAAATTAAAAATGCATACATACTCATACAGTTGGTCAAGCCCAACTGCCCTTCATAGTCAGTAAAACAGTTATCTATAGTTGTTTTAAATTGTTTTATATCCTTGGACTACCTATTAGATTTTGCTATCCTATTTCATTCATTCTCAACTGAACTGAACATTTATTACTCTATTATTCTCTGAAAAGGTCCTGCATAATAATTGTGACCCACTTACATAACTTTTCACTAGTCAAGGCACTCTCATAAATATTTATCTTTGAAATAACTACCAACCTTTCTTTAACAGAGTCAAGATGTTAAAAACTATCAGTCAGCAATTATTGGAGATAGTCCACAATAATACTGCTCAAAGAAAATAGCTAATATCATAATCAACAAAGTTAGTACACATTTTATTCAACATGCAGTTATAAATATCCCAGAGATTCCACAGTTCCAATAATCTCCTATAACTTCTATGGAGCAATTCCACAGTAAATAATGAGCAATCTCACATAAC
>NC_056746.1:345301890-345352670 GCF_019279795.1 Protopterus annectens | reverse complement strand
TCCAGCATGTTCTGTTTATTGTGGTGACAAGGTTTAGGTCCCTAGAGCGTGTAGCTCGGAGGGATTGGGATTTCTTTAAGTGGAGCATGTCCAACAGCTCTGGGTTTGACATAGCTTTGTATATTAGGCAGAGATCATCCCTGAGTAGGCGATACGCGATGGAGTAAAGCTGTAGTTTTTTGAGACGGTCTGCATAGGGCATCTGTTTGAGGCCAGTAATCCTCTTTGTGAGGTATTTCTGTGGTCTTTTCAGTTGTCGTAGATGTCTTGTGAGGTACATACCAAAAGGGGCGTTGTACTCTATAATGGGTCTAATGAGTGATGAGTAGAAGAGAACAATGACCTCTTTTTTTCTGGATGAGAATCCTTTTGTGATGAGATGAGCCACATAGAAGGATTTCCTGACCACTGTGGCAATGTGATTATCAAAGGAGAGACTACTGTCCACAGATCTCATCACATTTTCGGCATTAAGTAGACTACCAGCTATGTGGTAGTTCATGGGTACAGAGTTTTTATCAAAAGGGATGACAATACACTTTTTGGCATTGAGCTTCAGGCCATGGCTTTGACACCAGGTATCTGTCTCAGTGAGGCCCTTTTGTAGTTTGTCTACATCGTTAGGAGTTTCGATTATGGCTCCTAGTTTGCAGTCATCTGCTAACTTTGTTAGCCAAAGACCTTCTGTGTTGGCCTGCACTTCAGAGAAGTAGATACCAAACAGGAGAGGACCCAGGACTGAACCCTGTGGTACTCCACTTGTCACTGGTCTGATGTTGGATTTGGAATCCGCTACTTTCACAGTGTGGGTTCGGTCCATGAGCCAGTTGGCAACCCATCTTGTGACATAGTGATTTATACCTACTTTAGTGAGCTTATCTATAATTCCAGAGTGGTGGATGGTGTCGAAAGCCTTGGCGAGATCTAGATAAGCTGTGTGAACCATTTTACCCTCATCTATGGCTTTGGTGACTGCTTCAAAGAAGTCAGTCAGGTTTAGGAGACATGATCTGCCTTTTACAAATCCAAACTGGGTAGGGTCCAGAGTTTGGAGATTACCAATGTCTTTGTTTATGAGTTCCACGATGATACGTTCCATGGCCTTGCAGACCAGGCTCGTCAGGCTAATGGGGCGGTAGTTCCCAGGGTCTGTCGTGGCTCCCCCTTTGTGGAGTGGGATAACCGTTGTGGTGCGCCATTCAGTGGGTACAAAGCCTGAGGTGAGGCTATGATTGAACATGGTACTTAGGGTGCCAGTTCATTATGTAGTTCATGTAGAATGCAGCCTGGGATATTGTCAGGTCCCATGGATGCTGTGTTCTTGGCTTTGGAGAGTGTGTTTTTTACCTGTGCAGCAATTAGTTTACCCCAAAGACAATGCAGGAAGCTTCCTAGTACAGACTTTTTGTCTCTAGCTACATTGAGAACTGTAAGATACAATCTTTATAGCCTAAGCCAGGTAATTTAATTGCAAACTATTTTCAAAGTTTGTGATTAACCTCTCCTCTTCCTTTATTCTCTGTTAAAACATATACATTTAAACAGTTATAATAATGCATGTATATTTCTTTTTCTGTCCAGCAGTGTACACTGTTCATACATTTTTAACACACGTAGCTTTGCAAATACATTTTTAAAACAAGCATGTGTACAAATTAGTTTGATATGCAAACGGCATATAATTTTTTTTACAAAATTCGTTACTTCTGCTGGCATATGTTACACATCCACTGCCCTACGCCTTTTGGAATAACTGGCAATACCTTACATCATCACAGATAAAATTAGGAAATTACCACAATCCTTCCAATATCTGGGTAAGGGAAAGAGTTAATCCAGTGTTCCATGGCCAGGATGCAAAATGCATTGCTCCTCCTGAATCAAAGACATAGCTATTATTTGGAGTCTCCTTTCCATTCCCAGGCATAGGCTTCCCAGAAAGGTTGAGGAGTGTGATTCCTCTATAATTGAGCATACCTTCCTCTTCTTTTTAAACATGGGGCAACTGACTTGGTTTGCATGTCTAGAGGTACTGTTGTTGCCTTCCACACAACATTGAAAAGGGATGTTAGCCATGTAACACCTTCAAAAGTCTCACAGGATTTATACAGTCTTGTGGCCTTGCTGATGTGGTGCTGTTCAGTCTCTGCACTGACTTCTTTTACAGAAATGGATCCAGTCTCGTCAACTACTTCTAATGATGCCTCCTTGGAGGAAGGAATGTTCAGCAAACCCATCAGTGTCTCTTGAGTGTTCCTTTTGTCTCCCACCTGTGCCCTAGTTGATGTCCGTGTTTCTATACCCTTTCTGAGAACAGCCCAGGCAGTGTCTTACCTACCCTTCCTGATTTGCAGAATGGTTTCCCATGACATCTTGTGGCCATCTGAAAGTCTTTCTCCATGGTCTTGCCAAACTGATCCCACACTTGGGTGTTTGTTTCAGTAACTGCCACAGCTGCTGCCTTTTTCAGTCCTTATTGCTCAAATCCAGAAGAATTCCTTGTAGAGACTGCACAGAAGGCTTTTTATCTTGACAATCTCCTTCACTGCTGAAGTCCACTAGTGGATCCTAGGGTTACCACCATGACAAATCTTGACTACATTGGCCATAACTCCTTGCCTTCACTTTGATTAGTAAGAACTCCCTTGCTGAGACTGCATTGGTTTCTTTAACTTGACAGCTTCTCCTCGCTGCTGCCTTCTTGCTCTGTCTGTACCTATTGGTCAAGTCTTGACTCCATTCAAATGCCATGTCCGCTTGCTTTTCCTAGATATGGAAGAAGCTCTTCCAGAGGTAGAAGTTAACTTCTTACCACACAAAAGCATATGCTAGAAATTCCTTATACACCATTTCCCATCTGTTTGAGTCACCCAGGTCTGTCCAGCTGCTGCCCTGACTGTCTGTTCCAACTCACCACCAAAATGGTGATCAGCTGGCAGCCTCAGCACCTCTATTGATCTGAGTGTCCAGAACGCCTGATCTCCGGTCTGATGATATAGCTACAAAATGCATCATTGGCCTTTACCCTAAGATGCTCTGGTAACAAATTACGCTTATAAACCTGTTGTGTTTGAATATGGTGTATTTTATACATTAATCCACAACTAGCATAGAAGTCAATTAACAGTTCATCACTCCGATTTATATCAGGCAAGTCATTCTTCCCAGTCATGTCACTGCAAGTGTTTCCATTATTCCCTACATGAGCACTGAATTCTCTCAGTAGGACTACAGAGTTGGTAGGTAAAACCCTCTTAAAAGCCTTCTCTGTGGTCTCCAAGAAGGCCAGATGCTCTGAATAACTGTTAGGCATATGTGCATACAAATAACTGCCAAAGTTTGGCTTTCTGCAAATTGCATTCATATTGAGGCAACCCTTTCATCCACTCCAGCTGTATAATGCATGGCCAATGACTTTTGAATATCCTCTCACCCTTCTGGGGCCTCTCCTGATGAACATATCTAGAGTAGGAGAGTTGATCCTTGCTCAAGAACTCTGTTTCTAGAACCAATGCTTTTATATGGAGATCAGATTATCTATAAATAGTTGATACTTTTTTTAACCTCCTACACAAGCTGTGGACCCTTCCCCACTAGTGATGTGGTATTCCAAGTCCCAAGACCCAGTTTTCACTGCCATGGTTTAGTCTTCTCAACCTGTTCTATTCCTGCCTGGCAATTGTCTGCCATTCCCCTGCCCCCCCCCCCATACCTTTCAACCTGCAGACCTTGAAAATAATAATGTCCCTTGAAAAGTAAGAATATCTAAAACTCTGGACATCTAATTAGCATAAAATTTGAATACAAAATACACATAATGCTTTTTGCTTCCAGTGGGAATGTGGGGTACTACACAGAAAGTGACAAAAATGGTAGAAAAATGTAAGCATATTATCAAAGACAGTCTAAAATCTGTAAATGTCAATAAACTGTATTGCATAATTCTACCACACAATGTCATTTATTTTTGCTTTTGAAAAAGGGAGTTGCAAGATGAGTGTCCACTTTCTATCAATTATTGTTGCCACTAAGTAACTGAAGAAACACCAAAGCCCACAGAAGAAACCACGATCCACACTTTGTTGAAATGCAAAGAAACAGAAGTTCTTTAATACAATAATCCTTTAACAATCAGTTGGTTGAGCACTTTCATGTATAAAATACACTTCATCAGAACGAAGTAAAAACCTCTGGATACTGGTAAAACTCCAGACACACCTTCTGAATAGCGCAGAGACTTGAGGTAAGAAAGCAGAACTGTGGATGGGAGGAGATTTTCTCACTCCCCCCTCTCCTAAACTAGAAGCCGGGGGTTGGGATCGTTACAAGTAGGCCCGCCTCCGGCTCGAGAAAGATAAACTCTGCTCTGGATTGACTTTCTTGCGTCGCTTTGCTCTTTTATATCATTTCAAGTGCCAACGAAGTTTCGTCTCTAAGCCGATGAGAATGGTTTACTGTTACTTCTTTTTTTAAAGATCGGGGTTTTCAGGCTTTTGGCCCACAAGGAATGCCACTATTCTCCTTCGCGCAGAATTAGGTAAGGGAAGTTGTTACATTCAAACCAAACTCCTACTTTCGTGTCTGTTGCTGTCTTAGTACTACATCAAGACGTTGAGTGTTTGGCTGGCCTTCCAGTCGCACTAGTTTGCTGTCACAAGTATTTCTCTCTGCATGTAACCACTAGTTGTTGCCACTAGTCATGTAGTGTGGTTTTCAGTGTACTGCGCTGCTTCCAAATGATGACGGGGATTCAGAAAATTGTGGGAAGAGGTGTATCAAGCCTAAAAATAAGGACAAACCTCCAAAAGTAGGGACATCATGTGCAGGTATAAACCAGGCCTAAAAATAGGAGCATTCCTCCAAAACAGGGGAAATTGAGAGGTCTGTCCCCCTACCATACTTTTTACTTTGCAGCTGGTGGGTCCACATATTGGTTCTGCATTTGTTTTTAGATGTATATCAACTGAACAACATGGTTCACACAACCACCTGTTGGCAAACACTACTCTTAGGCCTAGATCCAGTAATGGGTCACGGCGTTCCTGTTCCAGGCAAAGTTCTCAAATTCTCCACTGTATGTAAATGTTTTCATACATGTTTACTTATATGTTTAGCCATAACGTATATAAATATTGTACTGATTTGCTGTATATTATTGTTGTCTTACAGTAGAGAACAGGATGCACTGTGACAATGAGAAATAACAGCAGTATTGCAATATAGAGTAAGCAAATATTATATAGCAGAGTTTTCAAATTTGTTTATATTTAATGAAGTGTCAAGTGCTGATGTTTCTAATTTGGGACTAATATGAATATGATGTACATAAATTTTATTAGTTTAATGCAGAGAGCGATTTGGTATATGAGGCAGCCACTCTAAATATGCCATTATCAGAGAGTCCTTTTACATTGAGGAGGCTGAAAGCTGTAAAGGAATTATGTAACTGGTCTCCCTCTGTGGCACATATGGGAAGAACAGTCCTATCAGGTGCTTGCAGGGGTTTCCCCAGGAGACAGTTTGCAGGTCATTAAGTCTTTTTAGAAAACAGGTTGTTTAGAATCTCTAAAGAAATGCAGTTGTGATCTTTTCTTTAAGCATTTGATGCACTTTTAGCAATTCTGCGTTACAGAGCTGAGAGTTTACTGAAATACTGTTGTGCTGGAGTAGTGAGAGTAGCTCCCCTGTCTGAAGCCTCCCCATCCACATAAAACAAAGTTCATTCCTGTCCATATTCAAGAGCAACTTAGATATGTGGATGGGAAACAGAAAATTTATCCCATGACCCCCCCCCCCCCGTACTACTAGTGGACAATGGCAGTTGTCTCCCCATCCACATAAAACAAAGTTCATTCCTGTCCATATTCAAGAGCAACTTAGATATGTGGATGGGAAACAGAAAATTTATCCCATGACTCCCCCCCCCCCCTGTACTACTAGTGGACAATGGCAGTTCCTAGACGTTCCAGCCAATGCATGGGTCCCTTCAAATTATCTGTAATATGTTCCTAGTTATTTTTGTTAGGTGTAATATATATAATAATCAACCATGGGATGGGATAGTAAGGCCAATCTATAACCAAATGGGATAGGTTATTTTGAGCACTAAAAGGAAAACTGGCTAAGCTTAAAATGGCCTGCAAGGGCAGCTACCATCGTATCTGCCTATAAACATGTGAAGGAGGACTGCGATGTGAAGGGTAGTTGCATTGTATTTTGCTCTGAAAGAGGAGCAGGAGAAACAGTGACCGGAACTGTGTAGAACAACAAATTTTTGTTAGTTATTCTGATAACATAGTTTATATGCTTGGAATATGCCGGACACCATGGACAATTGTTTCTCTCAAAGGTGGGACCTGTCAAAGAATGGTACTGAGGAGGACAGAATTGTCTGTGCCCAGTTTCATAGTCCTGAACAAAATGTCCCTGTACTGGAAGAGTTCAGGAATGGGATTATAGAACCTTAACTGTTTTCCAACAAGAGCAGATGATCTTGCAGCTTGCACTGTTTGACAAAAGCCATGCAAAATTAAGTGTACATCACCATTTCCTCTTGATATTGCAGTCTATACTACTACTGTTTGCCTACAGATAGTTTATTTATGTAAAGTTTAGGATGGAGACCAGGATCAGTTCACAGGGGAGTCCTTTCTGCACCAGGAGATATTTGGGGACCGCATTGCAATTTTACCCTTGGAACCCATCTGGTGAATTTTAACTTTAAAAAAATAGATAGTTGGAGGGAAATTCTCTTTAGATTTGATTAATAATTCCAATGAGTCACAATATCAAATGCTTTGGCTAAATTGAGGAATAACCTACACATGTCCCTTTCTTTAGCCATGTTTTTCAGGACTTAGTCTGAGTGCCTGATCAGAACAGTATTAACTCCATGGCCTTGCTTAAAGCCATGTCACTAGTCAGATATTTTTATTGTACTTATTCTTTGTTAACTGAGGTAGGGCACTGATCCAGGTAGACCATTTTCAGATTCAGGCGGGGGGGGGGGGGTACAAAAAGAAGTACAGCAATCTTAATACAATGACACACACACACACAGCAAATTGTCAACAGAATCATACATTATCAAAACATGCTATCAAATGTTAATACTGTATTATTATATGAATTTAACATTATATTAACAAGCTGTAATCTTCTCTAGTGTATTTATAATGTTCACACCTTGTCCAAAAAAGGTGGGGGAATAGGGGTATAAGAAGGGGAAAGAAAAGAGGTTTAGAAAAGGTTAAAAGAGGAAGAGAAGGCTCCTAAAAGGGTAGGAGGTTATGAGGTGAAGGAAAGAGAAGGGGGATGTGAAGAGGGGATGTGAAGAGGGGGTAGGCTCAGAGAGGGAACTGTTGTCGAAAGGCTTTTTGGTTATGAGAAAGGGGTATAGTAGAATGAGAAATGTCGGCATGACAGGAAAAAAATGGGGTGCATTCCATCCTATACTTTGGTGGGATGGGGAAGGATAGAAATAGTTCAGTAGTTCCTCATGCATTTTGGGGCACTGTTATGTAGAAGAAAGATGAATGTCATTTTGTAGGATGATGGCACCCAGCCTTCATTAATCAGTTGTTTTTTTAAGCAATGTAATGAGGATTATGACAGTAACTGTAATGAAGCAATGTGGTTTTGACAGGTGAGCATCTGCCAGTGGTGACTTTTTTGTTCTTTATTTCACACAACAGTTTCCTTTAGGAGACTAGGCTGAGGGTTGGGGAGAAATTGCTAGGGTGGAGAGTCTCTATTTCTGTTTTGTTAGTATGGGTGTTAGTCAACATAGAAGACTGTCTTAAATCATTTGCTGAAAGAGTGTGTTTTCAGTTAGAGACCTGGTAAGCTGCCCTTCATATATAAGAGCGGCTCCTGAATGTAGCAGCCCTTCCCTTCCAGACAGCTGCTGTAGATTTGTTCTGCACTGTGGGGGGAGGAGTGTTACTATTTATGTCTGCTTCACAGCCCTTATCACAGAATAACATGAAGTCCCTTATCAGAGTTGATACAAAACAGTAGTGGAGTCCTTTGACCCACTCCTTCTTTGAATGAGTTACCATGCCCAAGATTTCCAAGAATTTGCTGTTCTTAAAGCAAACATTGAGTCATTGATGGGTGAGAGGATAGTAAGTGGAGTCTGGTCAGCATATGAGAGGAGTTTCAGTATTTGTTGAGCTGCAGGAAAGTAATGATCACCCCTGATAAAGATGAATTTTTTTAGGATAATCATTGAGTGCTTCCGATAATAGTGCATGTGCCTTTTCTTTGTTTGGGTTTGGTGTGAGGTCTGCATAGTCCAGGAGTGAGCCTTGTTGGTTGCATTTGTTCATTTTAGTACAGTGGAAGTTGAAATGGCATGAATGTTCATATCAAGAAAGCCCAGAGGACTCTGAGGTTTGCGGATTGTGGAAGGTTATCAAATCTCTGACTAAGAATATTTTGCTGGTGATGTTGTTCAGTACCCATAAATAAACAGGAAAAAAGTGTTTGAGTGTGGTCAGTAGCACAACAGAGATGGCCTGTGATAAGCTGCTTGGCTAGAGAGGCAGAATAACTTGGTCTGCCAGGAATGGGAGAGAGTTGGGCAAGGGTGATGCTAAGTGCTTGCCAGTAGGGGTTGCCATCCCTTCTCTTAGAATGCCGTGTTATTGTGACATAGATTGTACTTAGAACAGGCATCCCCATCTGCTGGGGTGGATTTAAACCACCTTAAAGACTGCTAGAATATCAGAGCTCTATAGCTAGGATATCCAAATTGTACAGCTATACTCATGTGCAGACGTTGCCTGTGTCATTATTTAAGTTCCTCAGATTTGCTTGAATTATGGGCAAGATGGGATCAAAAGGGGGACTTGATGGTAGCTCAGCTAGGCATAGCTGTTGTGTTGGGATAGATGGTTTATCTGATAATAAGAAACTATATGGGTACGTACAAATTCAGTACTGCCTGGACTAACATAGTAACTGTGTCACATAAATCAAGAAGGACCCAAGATTAAACTAGAAAGTGTTTATTCGAGGCCTGTAGCATAGTGAAGTGTGGAAAAAGAGTAGCCATGAGGGTCAGAGAGAGAGAGACCACCCATGAAAGTGTACACTTAGAGGTATTAGCATAAACAGGTTTCTCGCCTAACTGTTTTATGGCTAGCTATAGAATACTGGGAAAAATATACCCATGAGAAGAAAGGGAATGCTGAAAATGCCCTCCCTCTGGCTGAAGACCATGGGATCTGACCAAAGCATTTCTTTGTTTAAGAAAGATAGGGACCGGTGTGGCCTGTGTGTGTGTGTGTATATGTGTGTGTGTGTGTGTGGGGGGGGGGCATGAAGAACTTGGTAGTTTTACAGACGTGTTGTTTGCAGACTTATTAGTTCAATGGTACCACTGCATTAAGTTAGTAAGGGAATGGTGAAATCTAGAAACCAGCTGTTACACTTGGCATAACAAAGCCATTTTGGTGTTGGAAGGCGAATGTCCTTGATGTCACACAGGTAAATGCTACAAGCAGGCATAGTATTGCAACTATACTAGTCATAGCCTGTGTTACTACCACCGAAAATATTGTCAGTCTAGTAGATAGCAGCAAGCCAAAGTGGAATAACAAATTCAGCAGCTGTGTACATAGGTGTTTCAGTGGTGTGGGAAAAGGGATCTGTATTGTGCATAGAAGCCTTTAAAGTTCTTTTAGTTGCCTGCAAGTACAGTAGGATATAATCAGTTTATTTGTTTAACTGAAACCCAAAAGAGGAACAGTTGCCTGCAGGTTAATTACCTATATGTATTTAACTCTGTCTATGGTACTTGTGAAATGAGTCTGCAGTAGATGAGAGGGAGTCTATGGTACTTGTGAAATGAGTCTGCAGTAGATGAGAGGGAGATCAGTCCAAATACATTGCACCCATCAGCATAAATTATGAGGGTTGTAACCTGGAATTGTACAAATTAGAAACCCAAAATTCTGTTGCAGAAATATCATCAGTTGTTTTGATGTGAGCATTGTGTATTTCAAATTACAAGAGAGCAAATATCACTACTGAATGTGAAGTGAACACAGTATATGACTAACAATACAACTTTTAAAGTAAGAGAAGTATGCAAAGTCTGCATCCAGCAGTTGTAAATAGCCAATATGTAAACATTTATATGGAACAGAAGCAGCATTCATTAATTCCTGAGAATGTACAGTAGAAGTCAATTTGGAAATAAATTTGTATTCTGTTTACCGTAATACTATGCAAAGTAAGAACCAGGGCGACATGATTCATTTTCCAGTACTGACACTGCAGTACAGAATAAGAAGGGTGATGTCTTATCCAAAGAATCAATAAACCTAACAACAAAGAAAGTATATTAGATTGGATTCTTATTAACAAACAACAACAGACTTATCTAGTAGGTACTTTGCCTGATGATGTAAGTGACCATACTTTTAACTTACATCATAAGACAAAAGAGTGTCACTACCAACACCCCAACCTACAGGATCTCACGAAGTAATAAACACTTTAACCTACTTTTATTTAAAACTGAACTAAATGCCTGCAACTGGAACCCTCTAAAAACTCTCCCACTTGAAGATGCTGTTAAATATTTTAATGCCAAATTCTTAACAATCCTTGATAAGCATGCACCAAAACGATCTATTAGAGTCAAATCTAAGCCTGCCCCCTGGCTAACTAAAGAAACAAGACAAAAACTAAAGTGGAGAGCTAGCAAATTATCCTCTGATCAGCAAACCTTTAGACACTTAAGAAATAGTACCAAAAAAGCCATACTTACAGACAAAATGAACTACTATAGTAAACTGCAGCAAATGAATCACAACAATCCCCAAAGGTTCTGGTCAACCTTAAACAGACTACTTCACCCAGGCCAGACTACTACACCCTCCCCCTCTGGGTCTGAAAAGAATACAACTCATGAAACTGCCAGTGCCTTTAATTCCTTTTTTTCTGATACCATTAACTCACTAGCCTCTCACCTTATCTTTGACAATTCTAGCATCCCTAACCACACATCTTCAAATCTGCCTACTTTCCAATTACAACCCATCTCTACCATCTTTATCCAAAAACTTATCCAAAAACTTAAACCTTGTACCCCCTCTGCTGATCAGCTACCATGAGAATACCTTCAAAAAGCAGCTAATGTAGTAGCCTACCCCATATCCATCCTTATAAACAGAACCATTAGTGAAGAAACCATCCCTGATATTTGGAAAATCTCATACATTATCCCCTTACATAAAGGAGGCAACTCTAACAAGTACTCTAATTACAGGCCTATAGCACTCTTATCACCCTTAGCAAAAATTATGGAGAAATGTATTCACTATCAGTTAATGGGTCACTTAACTAAACATAACATACTAACTAACTGCCTGCACGGTTTTAGGCCATTTCATAGTACCACCACAGCTCTCCTTTCCTTTACTGATTTCATAAATAAAAACCGCAACAATAATATTCTCTCATCAGCACTCTTTATAGACCCGTCAAAAGCCTTTGATATGGTCAACCACCCCCTACTCATAAAAATCCTAGAATCTCTTTCTTTAGAACCCAAGGCTATTCACTGGTTCACTTCCTACCTCAGCAATAGGAAACAGGCAGTTCTCTGGGATAACAAACTCTCATCTCTTCTGCCAGTCTCACTTGGTGTCCCCAAGGCTCTATTCTTGGACCTCTTCTATTCTCCTTATTCATAAACGACCTACAAGTAGCTATACCTCAAGCTACATGCATACAATACGCAGACGATTCTACACTCATATGTTCTGCTAAAACCATTTCAGAATTACAAACACTAACACAAAATGTATTTAACGCAGTTGAGGCATGGTTCTTAAAACGCTGCCTCCTTTTGAATGCTAAAAAAACCAAACTCTTGCTCTTTAAGCCTACTATTAGGTCCTCCCCAATAGAATTCTCTATCTTATCCAAGAATGGCACCCTTGTATCCCCTGACTCTACCACCAAGCTGCTAGGTGTCACTATAGACAATAACCTTACCTTTGATAACCACATTAATAATACTGTCAAAACTGTAAATAGAAAACTGGGCTCCTTCTACAAAATTAAAATGTTCTTAACTCCTATAGCCAAAGCTACACTTGCCCACTCATCTTATTTCCACTCTTCTCTATGCTTCACCTATATACACTAACCTAAAGAAAAATAATCTATCTAAACTGGCTAATACTTACAATAGTATTGCTAGGTTTGTTACTGGGAATCAATTTAGAACTCACCACTGTCTGAACCTACAGCAACTCCACTGGCTTGAACTAAAAAACATGTTGATACTCTCCCAACTCACCTTTGTCCATAGGATATTTTACCAACCTAATCACACACCTATACTTTCTAATCTATTTAGCCCTTACACTAACCTAAATTCATTATTCTCTTCAAACAAACTTCTAATAACCTTATCTAAGTCTAATAACATTGCTGGTGACTCCCTATTCTCCAATACCATCAGTAAATATTGGAATCTTCTACCTACTGCTCTAACTTCCATTCCCTCCCCTGTTCTCTTTAAACAAAAGCTGAAAAAAACACCTTAAAATACACTGGTTATGCCCATGCTTCAATCCTGACTAAAAATTGTGACTTCCACAATTTTTTTTTTCCTCTCTCTCTCTAACACCTTCTTTCTATTCGCTCTCTACTACCTACACTTTGAGAAGTTTCCCTAACAATCTACTTCTTATACAAGTAGCATCTATTACAATCCATTAAAGAATTTTGAATGTAAAAGAAATTTCCTGAATGTGCTCTACACTTGCCACAAATATTTTACTGTTACAGAACCTTTCTATTTTGTATTTCTATAAGTACAACTTAATTGTTTTCTCTACAGGGTATGTATGTAGAATTCTGTAATGTAGTCTTGAATCATGTTTAACCTGCTACTTATTTTTTTTTTATGTATAACGTAATTGTGTTTTGTCTCTATGTGGAGCTTTTCTCCCCGGGCCACTGCTGAAAATGGAAATATTCCAGTCAGACCAGCCCGGTAAACAAATGTAAAATAATATAAAATAAATAAAATAAAGGAATGTGCACTCAGGAGTACATTTTAAAACGATGTTCCATCTGCCTGAGTTGGTGGTAGCTCAGGTGGATGTAAAAGATCTCTCTGCACTTAAATACATTCACTACATACTCATGTTTTCATTATTATTAAGGTATCATATAACACTCTCCGTAATTATAATACTCTCATATTTTACACATGTAGTGTTTTTTAACATATATTCTTTTAACCACCACCCTTTCTGCCACAACCATTTCTGGAGAGAATTTCTCCGGTGCCCTGGCCAAATTTCCTCTATTCAGGACGAATTCCCACCTCAGACCTCCCATGAAAAGAGACCACTGGCCTATTGGGACAAACCCAGTCAACAAAGGATAAATAAAATAAATTAATTATATAACTCTCTAGTTTTTAAGCAACCACATGTCATAATATACACATTTGTATAGAAAATAAATGATTAGCTAATGCTCATTCACTCACCATGTATGGTCCAAATAATCTCTGTTTTAGATATTTGCTATGTAGACTATTTTTAGTACAACTTGGGAATTCATGACTTGGTTAAAGTAATAGTAGCTATATCAGTGTGCTAGTATTGGTGAGCCATTTGAAAATGTAGTACATAACTTATTATACTGATTTGTACTTTTTAAGTAACAAGCCAGTAGCTGCTCATTTACTCTGTATAAGCAAATATATTTTAGGCCAAGCTCCCATGGTAAGAATTCAGAAAAAGGAGAGTGAGTTCAGGAAATACTTTTGTAAAATTAGATGTGGCAAGTAGGAAGGGACAGAGTAGCACTGACTGACTTATGGGAAAGGCACATAATTAGACACTTGTTTTCTTTTTACTACACAATCATGTTCCCAAATTACAGAAAATAGTTATGCCAATGGCTGTACGGCTTTGAAATGAGTTACAATCATATATACAGGATGAACACCAGTAATGTGGCCTTAACATATGGGGCCATGGAAAGCCAGCTCTGGTAGAGTTGTTGTGTCTTTCGGCTTTTCCTGGTTAGGGGTCGCTACAGCGGAACTCCGGTCCGCTAATGATTGGCAGTAGATTTTTACGTGCCGAGTTGCCAGCTCTGACGCACAACTTTCAACGAAGGTACGCCTATTGACGCATGTCTCCACGCAGAAGATGCTCTAGCTGAGAATCGAACCAGAGAGCACCTTACTGTAAGGCGACAACGCTACCGCAGCACCACCACCGCAGTCCCCCAGCTCTGGTAGAGTACAGTGATAAATGACTATGGCCCATGTGACTTGATGCAACTAATGCTTCAGGTGCTTGGCAGCACTGGCACAGAGGATGAGTAGGCCTATTCTATGGGGGAGGGGTACAGTTGGCTACACATGCTGCCATTATTCTTAACAGGAGGGTAGTCCCAAAGGACAGCCTTTAAGGGACAGTTAGGCTCACCAAGCCAATACTGAGTGTTTGCCTTCAAAGTGGTATGTGGGAGCATGCAGTCAGAAGGGGATGGGTCTGTTGTCTACCAGTGTGACATGGTCCACATTCCTCTCTGCCCAAGGAATGCGGTTAGACTATCCAGATGCTCTTGCTGCCAGGTTGCTGATGAGAGCACATGACAACCTAAATGACACCCCTTCTCTGGGTAGCTCTTACCTTTGTTTTAGGTGAACTCCTTGGATGGAGGAACAAGTAGGCACTGTCTGGTGAAGAGTAGGCATGGTAGTTGTAAGACCCTGTAGCAGAAATTGTCCAAAAATTGTGGGGTGCTAAGAAGAAAGGCATTTTAAGACTCTGTTTCTATCACTTATTCAACACTTCTGTCTTCCTTAGACTAAAATATATACAACTGGCCCTTTATTATATATCAGTAATCTATAATATTATGCTGTTTTGCCAGTCAGAATTTAATACTTATATGAAAATGAACAGAAATTGCTTTATTTTGTATATTCTTAACATTGCTGGGACACTCAAAAAAAGATGAGAGAAAGACATTGGACATTTGTGTAATCATCAGAAAGGGAAAGTCTGTAATAAACACAAAATGTGAAGTTGTTCAGTCTTGACGTTCATTCTTACAAATGGGTTCAGAGTCGATCCTTCGGCTCTGAGTCGGCTGCTTTCACAAGCTCATTGTTTTTGAGTAGCTCGAGGCCAAGTTTCTATCCCATGATGCTCTCTGCCTCAAATCAGATCTAGTTTGCCGCTGCAACAGATGAGAGGTTGAGAGTGGAGCTCAGGCCAGTATTTTCAGGTTTTCTAGATTTGCTATATATATCTCTATTAGAATATTACAGGAAGTGTATGTTTTTGCTACTTTAACCATAGGCTAGTTCTTAATCTTTTTCTTTGGTGTATTTTCTCTGAAAAATATTCCTTTATAGAGCGGCTGCTCTTAGGCCTTTCATTGGCCGTATTTTAGTTAGTCCCTAATCCCTTTAGAGTGTTTGTTGTTTATAACTGTTTAACTCCATTTAGAGTGCTTGTTGTTTATAGCTGTTGATGTCTTCATCTGTTTAACTGTTAACTTTATTAGTGTGCGGTGTTAGACTAGCCAGTCTGTTTGTTTTGCCTAGGCAGTTAAATATATATATATATATTTATATATTTATATATATATATATATATATATATATATATATATATATATATATATATATATATATATATATATCCGCTGGTGGTGCTGCGGTAGCGTTGTCTTCTCACAGTAAGACGCTGTCCTGGTCGACTCTCAGCTAGAGCGTCTTCTTCGTGGAGACATGCGTGAATGGGCGTACCTTCATTGAAGGTTGTGCGTCAGGGCTGGCAACTCGGCACGTAAAAATCAACTGCCAATCTTTAGCGGACCGGAGTTCCGCTGTGGCGACCCCTAACCGGGAAAAGCCGAAAGACACAACATTTATATATATTTATTTATTTACGTCAACCATTACATTATGGCTGATCGTAAGGAGAAAGAGAGACAGAAGTCCGGGTTTAAGAAATGCCCTAAATTTGGACAAAAAAATGTCCGTTACCGATTCTCCTGTTTGTTCTGTATATTGTCTGGGTGCAGTCCATCTTCAGGAGGACTGCTCCATTCATCACTCATTCAGCAGCAGGGTCTTGTTAGAACGTAGGAGAAAGCTAGTGGATAGAGGTTTGTTGAAACCTGATTTTCAGGTATCTGTTTTTAAGGCTGACCAGACTTCAAAATCTTCCAAGAGATCTAAGTCTTCAAAAGCTTCTTTGGAGCCAAAGTCTTCTGTTCCAAAATTAGCTGAGAAGGTGCGGTCACCGGTTCCACAGACTTTGGAACCGAGCAAGTTTTTCGGAGCCGGCCCTAGTATTGGAGCCAGTCTCCGAAGTTTTGCACTCACCAATTTTACAATCGGTGGCTTCATCCATCCCTTTGACTCGTTCTTCGAGGAGGCTCTCCATTGTGGATGTGGACCGAGTGGTGCAAAGGCTCCTCCAGAACCCGGCATTAGCTAAATTGTTGTCTGCTCCGGCCCAACCGGTCTCAGAGCCGAAGATGTCCTTGCCTACTGTGTCTGCTCCTCCTCCGAGCCAGGCCTTCAGAGCCGGAGGAGGTAGAATTGATGATCGTGGAACCCTCAGAGCCGAGGCCTGTTTCAGTGCCATCGGCTCCGTCAACTCAGACTACTTCAGTGCCTATCAAGGAGTCTGGGAGCAGACACTCTCCGGTCAGCTCTGGGAGGGAGAGTCGAACTGATGGGTCGGTTCTGACCCTTCCTGTCAGAGCTTCAGCATGGATGAGCTCAGCTCCTTCCTCTGGCCTGGAGCCCACTGTTTCAGTGCCGGGGAAGTTGCAGTCTTCTTCGGAACCGGCTGCTTCCTCGCATCAGAGCAGACGGGCGCTCGATGCCATGAGGAAAGTTATGTCTCTGAAGACACCCACTTCATCAGGGCCTACTTCCTCATCCCCAAAAGTGCTGCATTCTACCTCTGCATCACAGGTCCCCTTAAAGCATAGAGACCTAGAGCCTCAGGTAGCCCCATTGAATGACCCATGTTCTACCGAGACCTCACCAGAAGCTCCCGCTGATGAGGTTCCCATGAAGAAGCTTTGCAAGAGGAGGCATTTAGACTCCCCACAGGAGTCTGTCACATCAGCCACTGACACAGAGGAGTCAGAAGGGTCCCCATGGTCCCCCTCAGAGGATATCTCTTTCACTGATATTCTAGAGATCCTGAGACAGAGGGGTGATTGGCAGTCCATTAACCCTACTGATGATGAGTCGGTGCTTCTGAAGGCCTTTGGGTCTCTACCCTCCACCTCCTGGTTGACTCCACCCTTCGATGAATTAATGATGAATTAATGGAATTAGTTGCTCGAAGGGTGTGGGAGTCCCCTGATACTGTGGAACCTGTCCCTCGGAGGCCCAACAAGTTTATTACCTCTCCGCAGGACAAAATGTTTCTTACCAAAGGAGTGCCGGTTGATGCCATGGTGGTGGCGGCGGCCACCAAGGAAGAGATGTCTGAAACCTCTTCTACTGTCCATCCTCCTAATAGAGATTCCAGGATTATGGACAGGTATGGAAAACGTATTTTTATTTCGTGACTTTTGCTATGCGATCGCTCAACTATTTGACACACTTTACCAGACTTCAGAGAGATCTCCTTAAAGAGCTTGGAGATACTCTCCAGAGTACTGCAGCTGAGGGTGTTCCTGATAAGGTGACATCCCAGCTCAATATCCTTAACTCTATAGTTAACTCGTCCATGCATCTCATTTCATACGCAGCTGATGGTACGAGCTGGGCAGCGGGTTCAGGAATAGCTCTTCGGAGACACTCCTGGATGCGCTTATGCTCCTTTGTGGAAGCCTTCAAGTCTTCCTTTATTAATACCCCATTTGGTGGCTCATCCCTTTTCGGGCCTAAAGTCAAAGAGACCTTCACTAGATGTGAACAAGTTGGAAAGGCCCTTTATCTGCCATAGGAGTCTGTTTTTCCACCCCTAGTAGACCTTACCCCAAAGGGCAAAAGGGAGGAAAAATGTGGTTCCGCAAGTCCCAAGGAGCCTTTCAGAACACACGCAGTGAATCCGCCTCCATGTGCATAGGAGGGGGCAATAATGCAAGACGCCACCCAGGTGGCAGAG
Source organism: Protopterus annectens (assembly GCF_019279795.1). Lineage (NCBI taxonomy): Eukaryota > Metazoa > Chordata > Ceratodontiformes > Protopteridae > Protopterus > Protopterus annectens. The sequence goes on along the minus strand of NC_056746.1, from coordinate 345,334,527 downwards.
GGGGTCTGCAAAACCAGGGAGACCAGGATCAGTTCTTTGGGAAGCCCTACCAGTGCTCCTGACAGGAGGCCCGCCTGCCCTGCTATTGAGGCAGTCTGGGGTTGCTTGTCTTTGTATCCTGATGCCTGGCTAAAAATTACAAAAGACGCTTGGGTACAAAGCATTATATCCAGAGGATATTTCATTCCTTTCACAGAACCACCCTCCGCACGAAAGAAAATCCCAGATGTTCCACCCAGTCTCGGGGATCAAGCAACCATAGAAATTCAAAGGTTGCTAGAAAAGAGTCATCCAACCAGTCCCAGCAGACCAGATAGGATCCGGAACCTACTCAAGATTCTTTTTAGTTCCAAAGAAAACAGGGGACTGGAGGCCCATCTTGGACCTCAGCAAACTCAACACTTTTGTAAAGAAAGAGACGTTCCGGATGGTCACACTTCAGTTGATACTTCCATTTCTAGGAATGGACGACTATACTATCATATCAAAATGGCCAAACCATCCAGAGATCACCTGCGTTTCCGGCTGGGAGTCAGTCATCAGTTCACAGCACTGCCCTTTGGTCTCGCAACAGCCCCCAGAGCGTTTACCAAATGCATGGCAGTGGTTACGTCTCACCTGAGACGTCTAGGATTCTGGGTGTTTCCGTACCTGGACAACTGGCCCCTCCCCTCCACCACCAGGCATCAACTAGTTCAATCCAGGGACCTCAGTCTAAAATTGTGTTCCCAATTAGGAATTACTATAAATTTTGACAAGTCTGCGTTGTCACCATTGCAGCACATTTCCTTTTATAGGAGCAGATTTAAACACCACCACCGCCATAGTACAACTGCCTTTGGAAAGAATTAGTCACGCTTCGGCAACAGGCATCAGACATTATGCACAAAACAAAGTACCAGCCTCTCAAGTTTTAAAACTGCTAGGTACTATAGCAGCAACTCTCATAGCAGTTCCTCTCGGGCGCATGCACATGAGAATACTTCAATGGTTACTTTTCATCCAATGGTCTTACCAACAACTTCCGATGTCATTCTTGATAGTCATTACAGATTCATGCAAAAGGGATCTACAATGGTGGTTGACCAGCCACCATGTCACAGTAGGTTGCCCATTTGTTCTTCCCCCGCCATCAGCCACGGTGACCATGGATGCTTCTCTGATGGGTGGGGGCTTTTTCAGGGAAGAACCGCCCAAGGCACCTGTTCAGAGACAGAGTCACAATTGCACATCAGTGTTCTGGAGATGAGCAGTACGTTTGGCGTTGCAGTACTTCCAGGACTCTCTTCCTCTGGGAACAATTGCGATTCAGACTGACATGTCAGTAGTCTGGTATATCAACAAACAAGGGGGAACTAAGTCTTATCCCCTGTGTTGAGAGGCCCTAAGAGTCTGGCAGTGGGCTGTATCCACTGGGTGCTTTCTGTTAGGGTTGCACATCCCGGGAAAATCCAACGTGATCGCGGACAAACTAAGCAGAGCTATTCTGATGCTGCACAAGTGGTCCTTCAAGAATGAGGTAGCGAAAAGGATTTTTCGCAGATGGGGCAAGCCTTGCTGCGACCTGTTTGCATCTCCATGAATGCCAACTGCAGAAGCTACTTCCCCTCCAGGGGAAAACCCAAGGGACTCTCTCATCCACGTTTGGCCCCTGGGACTTCTTTATGCATTTCCACCCATTCCCCTAATTCCAAAATTTCTGCAGAAAGCCAAAGCCTTGGGAAGGACTGTAATTCTGATAGCCCCTTATTGGCCTCAACAGATTTGTTTCCCTTTCCTTCGACTCTACCAACTGGAGGGAACCTTGGATTCTGGACACAGTTCCAGATCTGCTGACACGTTCGTCAGGGGCTCTCCATCCTTCACTTCACTCCCTCAAATTGCCAGTTTGGCTGCTCCAATTTCCAACATAGCCAGGTCCCACAACCTTTCCTTGGAAGCACAGCATATCCTTGTATCATCCCACAAGGCCTCAACCAGAAAGTTATACGTCATCAAGTGGAAGAGATTCGCTTTGTGGGCTTCTCAAAATAATATTGATCCATATATCACCCCAATTGCTGGCATATTAGATTTCTTGACTAAACTTTTTAATAAAGGTGCTGCAGCAGCTACCATACGTGTTCAATTGGCTGGAATTTCTAATTTTCACCTCTGATCGGACGGCTCAAATCTTAAGTTATGTAGAGCCTTCTTAAAAGGAACCATACATCTTAGACCACCAGTTAGGCAACCTTTCACTCCCTGGAACCTACATTTTGTTGTATCTAGGATTATTCTTCCTCCATTTGAGCCTGCATCTTCCTGCCAACTAAATTTCCTGTCTTGGAAAACCATTTTCTTAGTGGCCATTACATCAGCATGCAGGGTGTCTGAACTACAGGCTTTATCTATTAAACCCCCATACGTGATTTTTCACCCTGACAGAATGTCGCTCTGGACTAATCCATGTTTTCTTCCAAAGGCATGCTCAGAGGCTAATTTAAAATCAAACAATTGAACTTCCAACTTTCTTCAGTAACCACTCCAAGTTGGTGTATATGTTGCATAAACTTGATGTACAAAGACAACTCAGATTCTATTTAGATAAAACCAAAGAATTTAGAAAATCAGAACAAATTTTTGTCTCTCATTCAGATACCAAGAAAGGGGCAACCTGTGTCAAAAGTCACTCTTTCCAAATGGTTAACAGATTGTATAAAATTCACATATTCTTCTGTGGATCAACCGCTAGAACATAAAGTGAAGGTGCACTCCACAAGGGCTGTTTCTACTTCAGCTTACATGACTAGACTGCCGTTAGACACTATGTGCAGCTGCCACTTGGTCAAAACCACATACCTTCATTACAAAGTAGATAAGGCCTCCAGGGACAGGGCTTCCTTTGGTTCCGCTGTCCTCAGGAATATACTTCCGTGAGCCACCCAGGATAAATGGTGCTTGGGACCCTACCCATTTGTAAGAATGAATGGCGAGATTGAACAACTTCACATAACGAAGTTATGCACTCACCTTAACGTCCCATGTGAGTTGTTCTTCTCGTCTTCATTCTTACATTCTCTCCAGGCTTCTCGAAGAACGAGTAGAGGTTTGAGATCTGGTGGGTCTTTGTATAGGATTTCGTACTCCGGCTGGAGTTACACTCATGTTACTTATGTTGTATATATTGGGATCAGCAAACTAGATCTGAGGTGAGGCAGAGAGCATCATGGGATAGGGACTTGGCCTCAAGCTACTCGAAAACGCCGAGCTTGTGAAAGCAGCTGACTCAGAGCCGAAGTATCGGCTCCAAAGCCAAATGTAAGAATGAAGGCGAGATGACCAACTTGCATGAAACATTATGGTGAGTACATAACTTCTTTTTTCCAAAAGAAGCCGAGCATAATTTTCAAAGACTGTGTATTAAATGTGCAAATGGACTGTTCATTTATTTGTTTATATATTTATTGATATTTGATTACCAGGAAAGTCTGACTGAGTAGAAACCCATTTTCAGTGGAGGCCCGAGGAGAAAAGCTCTAAATTATTGCAAAACATTTTAAGAACAATAATTTTACAATCTTAAAAAATAAAACAAAAACATTTGTAGTCTAAAAAATTATAGCAAATTAGATATAAAAACATTGGTTAAAAATCAGTACAAGGTATATGACAATCATTTAATACTTAGAGAAACTTTAGGCAGTTTGTAGAGTAAGTAAAGGTAAGTCAGTCTAATACAAATAGGAATTGCAATATGAGGTAGAGAGACATGAGTTTTTGGTCAATGGATTGCAATGACCGACTGGGAACATAGTTGTTTAGAATGATTTTAATGCTGGATAGGCAGATGGATACTGGATAATTTTATAGGTGGTAAGAAGCTGTGTATATGTTAATTAATGTGGCAGTTCTAACCGATTTAGGCTTTTCAGTGCTTTACAGTGGTGGCTTCTGAAAGGGGTATGTGCTGCAAATTTAGCAGTTTTGTTATAGCATTGTTCAAGTTTTAATTTTTGTGAAGCCGGGACGTTCGTAAGGATGGGAGCACCATAAAGAAGAGTGTGCGTGTGTGTGTGTGGGGGGGGGGGGGCTCAGATATGCAGTGGCAAGTGTAGTTTTAGTTGAGTTAGTGAGAGTTTTTGACTCTGTAAAGCATCCCTAGTTTTGCTGAGTTTTTCTTAATGCAGCTTTGTATATGCAGGTCAAATGTAAGCTGTACTATTACACCTAATAGTTTGCTATGAGAAGTGATTTCAGTGGTTGTATTATCAAGAAAGAGTACTTTAAATTGTGTTTTTTCATGTGAGAGGGATTTGGGGAAAAAGCAGTAGTAGTTTGGTCTGTTTTGGGTTGAGCATGAGTTGTGAGTTATGCAACCATGTTTCAGTGGCTGTTAAAGCTTCCTGAATATTTTTTTGAGATGTCACATGTCAGATATGCAAATTAGTGGAATCATCTGTGTATTATATTAGGGTGGCCTCTTGTGTGGAAGTATAGAGATTGTTGGTGAAAATGTTAAAGAGGAGGTGACCAAGGATAGAGACTTGTGGTACACTGGTAGTGACTGGGAGATAAGGAGAGAGCGGGGCTACTATTTTACTGACTGATACCTATTGGACAGGTAGCTTTTTAACCACAGAAGGGTGGGTTGAGAGACCTAGTGAGGACATTTGAAATAGAAGTTTGCTTTGACAAACTGTGTCAGAGGCTTTATACAAGCCTAGAAATAAGGAGGAGACTAGTTTGCCATTATCTCTAGCTTTATTGACAGTATCTGTGTAGGTTAGAAGGGCAGTGCTAGTATTATGGGAAGGACAGAAACCATGTTGCATGGGGGATAAGAGTTCTTCCTGCAAGAGATAGTCTAGCATTTTTTTTAAATACATTTTTCAAGTATTTTGGCAAGGGGAGATAAGATTGCTATAGGTCTGAAGTTGTTAATCTATTGAATTTCCTCCTTTGTACAGAGGCATAATGTGTGACTTTTTCTGGAACGGGGGAATGTGGGCTTCGTGGATTGACCTATTTACAGTATAAGGATTGAGACAACAGGATAGGTAATACTACTGACTGTTGTTTTTAGGTACTCACTTGGAAGGTCATCAGCTGAAGAAGAGCATAGTTTAAGTTTAAGAGTAGTTTTATATCGGATGTGGACACAGATTTGAAGGTGAAAATGGGTGTGGTGACGTGGCTGTTGGGCAGGGTTGGGATTAGATTTTGAGTAATCCTGGGTTAGAGGAGATGCTATACTACCTATAAAATAAGAGTTGAACTGTATTGCGGTTTTGAGTGGTGAGTTATCAGGAAAGGGGTTTGTGTTGAATTTTTGGCCAGGATGTAAGATTTCTTTAATGGATGTCCAAAAATGTTTAGGGTCATGTTTAGTATTCTTCTGTCTTCATTTACTTACTTTTTAGTATAATTGCAAAGCATTCAGAAGTTTAAGATATTGAGGTGTTTTTTATATTTTTGCCATTCTTTCCATGCCTTTTCTCTGTCCCGATTTAGCATTCTGCTCTTTTTGGATAGCCAAATTGCATTATTTGTTTTCATTGTCTTCCTTAGGTGCTAGGCTATTTAGGATGTTTAGAAGAGTTGTATTGAGTTCAATTGCAGCATCGTCTAAGGGGAGGATTTTTAGGAATTTCCACTTAATAAATGAAAGTGTAGTAATGAACATTTCTGGAAACTTGGAAATGTTACGTGTTGTTTTATAACTGTGCTGTTTAAGTGGATGTGTGAGACGTCTTTTTTTTTTTTTAATTTCTCCAAGTCTTTTGGGTTTCTAATACCATGGCAGGAATGGACCCCATTCCTAAGTCAAAGTATGATGAAAGTTCATGAAATTAGTGTTGCTTCAGTCTTTGATGTCAGCCAGTAGTGCTCTTTGCAGCACCCGCAATGTGCCCAGTAATGACTCTTCCTGCAGTTCATATGGAGTTGCATTATACTGGTAATATATCTATATACGATTGTAAATTATTTTTTATAAGATCCGTTGCCCCTACTACTGTTAGAAATGTCTGGGTATCTTTCTTCCACATTGCCCTCGTTTCTGCCTGAAAATCCTGATATTTTATGACTTTGTGTCTCTCTGTATGCAAGACACTGTAGTCACTGGGTGTGGCAATTTCAATGATCAGTTCTACTCTTGTCTTCTTTTCTTGAATCACTATATCTGGTTTTCTAGCATCTATGTTTTTGAACTGTTGGTAATGGATGATCCCATGTGATGTAGACTTCTTCATTTCCTATGATGCTTTGTGGCTCACGTTTCCAGTGTTTTTCGGCCACTTCAGTACCATAATTTTTGCACGATCCCCAGTGCAACAGTCTCGCCACATTATTATGCCTTTCAGTATACAGTCCTTCTGCCATTAGTATGTTGCAACCAGCAATGAGGTGTGCAGTTGTTTCCAGTTCGGTTTTACAAAACCTACATTTGTCTGTTTCTCCCACACGTTCAATGGACTTTATAAACCAACGTGTACACAGCCCACTGTCTTGGGCCACCAATATTAACCTTTGATCTCTTTGTTTGAATTAGTCTCTCCTTAACCATTCCTGTGTTCATTCCTGATCAACACAAGGTTCTTCCAGAAGTTTTCTATACTTGCAACTATATTTATGCTTTTTCCACATTTCTTGCCTTCTCATCTGATCCTTCACCTTATATTCTTTCTTTTGTTTTTTTGGCAAATTCATTTGGTGCCTGATTTTTATCTACTTCTGGTTTGATTTCCATTCCTTCCTGCTTGATGCCAATAAGCTTATACTAGATTAAGCAGAGAAGTCATCTTAGATTTATCCCCCTCATGTTTCAAAACTTTCACTAGGTTTGGGTCTTATGAGGTCAGCAGATATGCATGGAGCCCCACAATTGCAGATCTATACATATCAATTTCAAGGAGGCCCATCCCTCCTTCGGAACGCGGAATATATAATCTTGGTATGCACTGATTTTTATAAATCATTTGGTGACCATGAAGCATCCTTCTTGTTTTCCTATTTAATCTGTCCAACACGGTTTGGGGCCAGTCAATCAATCCAAAACTGTAAGTTAGAACAGGAAAAACAAACTGGTTTATAGCCTGGATTTTGTTCCTAGATGTAAACGCTGTTTTCAGAGTTAATTTAAGTCTTCCAAAGTATTCCTTACTAAGTTTTATTCGCGTTTGTTCATGTTGTTTTATTGTTGATCCTTCATCAGTTCCTAAGTATTTATACACTCCTTCTTGCTCAAGTTCTTTTATATCACATTCTTGTCCCAAACTAATATTTTCCTGGCATTGCAGTTTTCCTGCTTTAAAGGTTGCTTTTGCACATTTATTAAGACCAAATGACATTCTTATATCATCTGAAAAAGTTTTGACAACTTGCAGTTGTGCTTTCAGTTCTTCATCTGATGAGCTACACAGTTTTAAATCATCGACAAAGAGAAGGTGAGAAGTCTTTTATACTTTGTTGTTTTCTAGGAGCCAGATTATAGCCATGGCCTAAGCTGTTGAGTAAACAGTTTAATGGATTACGGGCAAGGCAGAATAGTAAGGGTGAGAGTCACCCTGGAATATCCCCCTTTGAATTTTTATCGCTGAGATAACAATTTGCCCTTTATCATGGCAAAGTGGTCTGCCACTGTTTCATAATCACTGTAATGTAATTGATCATTGTGGTGTGTATCTTATACATTTTTAAGCACTTCTTTTTTATCCATGAATGAGGGACACTATCAGATGCTTTTTTGTAGTCAATACATGCCATACTTAGATTCTTCCCCTTTTTACAGTTCTCCACTATGACTTTAACAACACATGATCCTTTGTTCCATATGACTTTCTTTCTTTTATTGCCCTTTTGTTCTACTGCCATGATTGAGTTTTCTTCTAAATTACTATAAACTCTGTCGGTATCAGTTCCCGTGTATAGTTTATACATCGTCGGAAGGCAAGTTATTGGTCTATAGTTTTTAGGGTAGCTTGCAGGTTCACTCTTCAGTAGGAGCATTGTTTTTCCTGTTGTTAGCCAGGTTGGTGTCTGTTCTGGGTGCGCATGTAAATAGTTCTTACTCATGGCTAAATTTTCGTACAAAGATGTTAATACTTTTAACCAGAAGTTAGGTACTGCATCTGGGTCTGGGGTTTTCCAACCAGAGGCTTTTCTTAACTTTGTTTCAATCTCTCTGGCCGTTACTTCATCGCATTTCATATCCTGTATCTTTAAACTTCTTATTCTTTTACTTCTTCTTTCCATGTAGCATCTTTGTTGTGTTCCACAGGATCTTCAGAGATACTTCTCCAAAATGTATCTATTTCTTCTTTTTTTGGCAGTCTTTTAATTCTTTTTATCTTATTTCCCAGTTCTCTATAAAATATTTTTGGGTCCTCAATAAATTGCTTATTTTGCACTTTCCTTTATATTTGTCTTTTTCTAAGTTTTTCTGCCTGTGGGGAAATTTTTAGTTTGTTATTTGCTATAGTGCATGATAGACCTGGCCTGTTCTAATATTGCACATTGCTTTTATCACCTCTATCTTTCTTAGTATTTTTGTTGATATGTTCCCTCTTCTATAGTCTTCTAACAGTGACACTTCTTGTCTTAATTGCTTTATAATTTTCTTTATTTGATATTTCCATGATGGTATTCAATTTCTCCCCTTCCTTTCCCTCACTACCCTGCGTTCTTGTGGTAGAACTTTATCAATTATTAATTTAGCTGCACAGTAATATATCCTGTTTACTTCATAGAGATCCATGTGATAGAACAGTCCTAATTACTGTCTCCATTTGTTTTATCAGACATCTGACTTTTTGGGTTTTATTAACCTTCTGCAGTCCATTTATTTCATTGATCTTGATATAGCTGTCCATGTCTATTAAATCAAGCAATTTTTTTCTCTTAGCTCATTTTCTTCCAAACTGAGGGCACATCTCTTGTTTTCCAATTCCTCCAGGCTTTCTATAGAAGATTCTGTAGCATCTTCCTGTGACACAGTCTCATCAGTTTCATCCTGTGCCAGCCGTTACTTTATCATATGGGATCCAAAAAAACAAATGCTTGGTGCTGATACCCCAACCAGAGAACAACGATTAAGAAGCCACAAAAACAAAAGAACTCTGGAACGGTGCTGTTATGTATCCAAAAATTTAATAAAACTCTGCCATAAGAAACATACAAACTTCTGAGAGGTAAGCGCTTTCGGGTGTTAACCCTTCATCAGACAAAGGTAAAATGGTGCAGAACACAATTTAAATAAGAACACAGCCAATGAACAATTAGTGAAATCAAATCAGTAAAAAAAACGCCTATTTTTTAAGGTGGGTTTAATAGGAACAACATCATTGAGCCCTGGATTCCTATGTGCCATAAACTCTAGGATCTTCCTTGACTCTATCTGTTCTGTGTAGTGTTTTATATCACCTCCCCTCTTGTTAAGCCTTACATTAACTATGGCCCTAAAAGTAAAACAATGTGTAGGATGTTCACTAATATGTCTGAACAAAGCATTATGTGTATCCTTGTTTCTTATACTAGAAAGATGTTGCAATATTCTAACTTTGAACATATTATTTGTCTTGCCCACGTAAAAACATGGGCAGGACTTACAATTAGCCAGATATACTATATCCTTAGTCCTGCAAGTGGCTTTAGCTTTCAACATATAGGTCATATTGGTAACAGGATGTATAAAAGAGACATCTTGAGAAATATAAGGGCAGGCCTTGCGTCTACCACAAGGCTTGCTGCCTACAGATAAAGCAGGGGTATGAGATAAACTAAGATGTTCCCCACATAGAATGTCTTTTAGACTCTTATTCTTCCTATATCCAAATACTGGAGTCGACCCTACTATGGTGTTGATTCTATCATCACTAGTAAGGATGTTCCAGTTGTCCCTTATAATTCCAGTGATATCTTTTATATCACTACTATAAGTGAACATAACCTTAAATCTAGCGTCCTGTTTCATTTCTCTTGAAGGTATAGCTAAGTCCCTAGCAGGCCTAGATAACCAGGGCTTATATTTATGACCCCTTTTATCTCTATGCTTCTCTATAACATCTTTGACCATGGTTTCATTATACCCCCTCTCTACAAAAAGACCCTTCAAACTCTCCAATTCTTTGTTGAAACAAATATCATCCGTGCAGTTCCTAGATAACCTGGCTAGCTGTCCTTGTACTATGTTGGGAAAAGTGTATCGTGGATGCATACTATCAAAAGTTAAAAATGTATTTTTCCAACACCCCTTTCTATACAGACTGGTAGAAAAACCTTGTAAAGTCTGTGCTATTGTGACATCTAAGAAGTCTATCTCAGTATAAGCTGTTGCTTCCGTAAACTTAAAGAAATCTGTTGTGGAGTGTAGAAAATCAATAAATAATTTAAGGGAGATGGTATCACCCTTCCACAAAATAAAAACATCATCCACAAAGCGTTTATAAAAGCCAATGTATGGCTTCCATTCTCTATTGTTAAAAATGTACAAATTCTCCCAATAGGCTAGTACCAGGTTAGCATAGGTGTTCGCACAGGGTGTGCCCATGGCTACACCCTGTGCTTGCCTATATGTCTGTTCTAGACCCAAAAATACATTATTTTCCAAAACTAACCTAAGTATAGTTGTAACCTGGTTGATATAAGGATCTAGGGCTCCATTTTCTCTCAAAAATGTATCAATAGCCATTATGCCATAATCATTGTGTATAACCGTGAAAAGGCTCTGTACGTCCAATGTAACCATGAGATAATGTGAATCATGAGGGGCCCTAACTAACCCTCCAAGTGCCTTCAAAAAATCTCCTGTGTCAGTTAATATGTTTTCCATTTTATTAACATATGGCCTAAGTGTGGTTTCTAACCATATAGAGGCATTTTCTGTGACCCATTTTCTACCTGATGCTATGGGTCGTATCGGGGGGGTCTGTCAAAGATTTATGTATCTTAGGCAGGCCTTTGAAGAGTGGTATAACAACCCCTTCCATTCTAAGAAAATTGTATAACTCTTCACTTATGACCATGTCATCCAAGAGTTCTTCCAAGGTCTTGTGGACTTTCTCTATCATATGTTTCACCATTAAAGGGTTCATTAATCTATAGGTGTGTGTGTCAGATAGTAACTGGCTTAGTTTGTTGTGATATACCAATGTATCCATCACAACTATGGCCCCTCCTTTATCAGCCATCTTAATGGTAATATCTCTATTATCACATAAATTTTGGAGGGCTTGTCTCTGTAATGCAGTTAAATTATAATATTTCTGAGTACTACCATTATGAAAGTATGCCATAAGGTCCCTTTCACAGGCATTAATAAACAGTTGTAAAGATGGTGTCAATGGAGGAACAAACGTGCTAGGCTGCCTAAGTGTGGAACTACTATTAACAACACTGCCAAACATATTTCTAAGAGCCACTCCCCTGCAAAAAAGCATGAGATCCATGACTACATCTTGATAATTGCAAGTCCTGCTCGGGACAAATGACAAACCCTTATTCAACACATATAACTCCTCAGCATTCAAAACATATGAGGACAAATTGTATACAATGTTATCATTGTCGCAGTTACCACAAGTAGTCACTCTAATGTTCTCCGCTTCTTGCGCGGGTCTCTGCCTTCGCTTAAGGAGCGTTTCCACGCCCCTGTCTTCTTTTTCACGGGTACGGTAGAGTTTCCAAAAAATGTTGTTCTGCCGAAGGAATCTTGGGCCGTGCGCCCAAGCGTTCATCATTCACTGTTGTCGTGTTTGCAGAATCCACTGCGAATGGTGTCTCCGACGTAGTGGCATTATCCACCTGACGGGAAGCCATAGACGCATTCATGTCTCTAACATCAAGGGACTGAACAATTGCTACTGCATTCTCTGAAACGTGTACTGCGTCAGCTGCAGAAATCACGTGACCACGTGATTCAGACGTAGTTACATGCAAGCAAGTGGAGTTCGATGCCTCTGGATGTTCCGTATTACCATTAGAGTTATCAGGAATACTAGAAGCTGTAGCAAAGGCTCTGTATGGCTGTTTGCTGGTGGTGACATTTCTGTTGGGCAAATCCCCCCTGGTTCTAGCCCAAACAAAAATCTCTCCATTGGAGAAATCAGTATAGTCTCTAGTAAGTTTGTTCATCTTGGTTGTTTTTAGTTTATTATCGCTATCACGTAGAGAGCGGTAAACCTCTTCTAATTTCTGTGAGTAACCATTACCTATAAAGTCATTACACAGTTTATGTTGTAACGCACCTGTTTCTTGTTTCAAGGTGGCTATCTCAGGTGCAAAAAATTCAATGAGGAGTTCCATATATTGAAAGCTAGTTTTTATGTTAATAAGTTGCCATCTTGCCAACAATGTAGGATAGCGATCTCCCTGCGTAGGCATACAGAGTACTCTCATGCCACGGGGTACAATACCATATGAAAGACATGCTTCAAAATGAAAAGTTTGCCATAAGAGGCGTTGTAGCCTCCCCATTTTATAGTTGTAGTCCCTGAGGAGTTCCTCAAAATTTTTATCAACTGTTGCTGGTATAGAGTTACTCAAACCAGTGTCTTTCAAAGTCACAAAACCCATCTGTAACAGAGGGTTGTCCACAGGTAGAAGATTAGGAAAATTCCTACCATGGGAACGCTGTTGTAAACCATCATTGTCCGTAATTCCACTAACAGATCGTTGCTCCACAGACATAACAGCTCAGCACCAACAAAGCACAAAACTGTAGTAAATCCAAAAAACAAATGCTTGGTGCTGATACCCCAACCAGAGAACAACGATTAAGAAGCCACAAAAACAAAAGAACTCTGGAACGGTGCTGTTATGTATCCAATAATTTAATAAAACTCTGCCATAAAAAACATACAAACTTCTGAGAGGTAAGTGCTTTCGGGTGTTAACCCTTCATCAGACAAAGGTAAAATGGTGCAGAACACAATTTAAATAAGAACACAGCCAATGAACAATTAGTGAAATCAAATCAGTAAAAAACCCGCCTATTTTTTAAGGTGGGTTTAATAGGAACAACATCATTGAGCCCTGGATTCCTATGTGCCATAAACTCTAGGATCTTCCTTGACTCTATCTGTTCTGTGTAGTGTTTTATATCACCTCCCCTCTTGTTAAGCCTTACATTAACTATGGCCCTAAAAGTAAAACAATGTGTAGGATGTTCACTAATATGTCTGAACAAAGCATTATGTGTATCCTTGTTTCTTATACTAGAAAGATGTTGCGATATTCTAACTTTGAACATATTATTCGTCTTGCCGTAAAACATGGGCAGGACTTACAATTAGCCAGATACACTATATCCTTAGTCCTGCAAGTGGCTTTAGCTTTCAACATATAGGTCCTATTGGTAACAGGATGTATAAAAGAGACATCTTGAGAAATATAAGGGCAGGCCTTGCATCTACCACAAGGCTTGCTGCCTACAGATAAAGCAGGGGTATGAGATAAACTAACATGTTCCCACATAGAATGTCTTTTAGACTCTTATTCTTCCTATATCCAAATACTGGGTCGGCCCTACTATGGTGTTGATTCTATCATCACTAGTAAGGATGTTCAGTTGTCCCTTATAATTCCAGTGATATCTTTTATATCACTACTATAAGTGAACATAACCTTAAATCTAGCGTCCTGTTTCATTTCTCTTGAAGGTATAGCTAAGTCCCTAGCAGGCCTAGATAACCAGGGCTTATATTTATGACCCTTTTATCTCTATGCTTCTCTATAACATCTTTGACCATGGTTTCATTATACCCCTCTCTACAAAAGACCCTTCAAACTCTCCAATTCATTGTTGAAACAAATATCATCCGTGCAGTTCCTAGATAACCTGGCTAGCTGTCCTTGTACTATGTTGGGAAAAGTGTATCGTGGATGCATACTATCAAAAGTTAAAAATGTATTTTTCCAACACCCCTTTCTATACAGACTGGTAGAAAAACCTTGTAAAGTCTGTGCTATTGTGACATCTAAGAAGTCTATCTCAGTATAAGATGTTGCTTCCGTAAACTTAAAGAAATCTGTTGTGGAGTGTAGAAAATCAATAAATAATTTAAGGGAGATGGTATCACCCTTCCACAAAATAAAAGCATCATCCACAAAGCGTTTATAAAAGCCAATGTATGGCTTCCATTCTCTGTTGTTAAAAATGTACAAATTCTCCCAATAGGCTAGTACCAGGTTAGCATAGGTGTTCGCACAGGGTGTGCCCATGGCTACACCCTGTGCTTATATGTCTGTTCTAGACCCAAAAATACATTATTTTCCAAAACTAACCTAAGTATAGTTGTAACCTGTTTGATATAATGATCTAGGGCTCCATTTTCTCTCAACAATGTATCAATAGCCATTATGCCATAATCATTGTGTATAACCATGAAAAGGCTCTGTACGTCCAATGTAACCATGAGATAATGTGAATCATGAGGGGCCCTAACTAACCCTCCAAGTGCCTTCAAAAAATCTCCTGTGTCTGTTAATATGTTTTCCATTTTATTAACATATGGGTCTCTGCCTTTGCTTAAGGAGCGTTTCCACGCCCCTGTCTTCTTTTTCACGGGTACTGGTAGAGTTTCCAAAAAAATGTTTTTCTGCACAAGACCTTGGAAGAACTCTTGGATGACATGGTCATAAGTGAAGAGTTATACAATTTTCTTAGAATGGAAGGGGTTGTTATACCACTCTTCAAAGGCCTGCCTAAGATTCATAAATCTTTGACAGACCCCCCGATACGACCCATAGTATCAGGTAGAAAATGGGTCACAGAAAATGCCTCTATATGGTTAGAAACCACACTTAGGCCATATGTTAATAAAATGGAAAACATATTAACAGACACAGGAGATTTTTTGAAGGCACTTGGAGGGTTAGTTAGGGCCCCTCATGATTCACATTATCTCATGGATACATTGGACGTACAGAGCCTTTTCACGGTTATACACAATGATTATGGCATAATGGCTATTGATACATTGTTGAGAGAAAATGGAGCCCTAGATCATTATATCAAACAGGTTACAACTATACTTAGGTTAGTTTTGGAAAATAATGTATTTTTGGGTCTAGAACAGACATATAGGCAAGCACAGGGTGTAGCAATGGGCAAACCCTGTGCGAACACCTATGCTAACCTGGTACTAGCCTATTGTTCCCAATAGAGAATGGAAGCCATACATTGGCTTTTATAAACGCTTTGTGGATGATGTTTTTATTTTGTGGAAGGGTGATACCATCTCCCTTAAATTATTTATTGATTTTCTACACTCCACAACAGATTTCTTTAAGTTTACGGAAGCAACATCTTATACTGAGATAGACTTCTTAGATGTCACAATAGCACAGACTTTACAAGGTTTTTCTACCAGTCTGTATAGAAAGGGGTGTTGGAAAAATACATTTTTAACTTTTGATAGTATGCATCCACGATACACTTTTCCCAACATAGGACAAGGACAGCTAGCCAGGTTATCTAGGAACTGCACGGATGATATTTGTTTCAACAATGAATTGGAGAGTTTGAAGGGTCTTTTGTAGAGAGGGGGTATAATGAAACCATGGTCAAAGATGTTATAGAGAAGCATAGAGATAAAAGGGGTCATAAATATAAGCCCTGGTTATCTAGGCCTGCTAGGGACTTAGCTATACCTTCAAGAGAAATGAAACAGGACGCTAGATTTAAGGTTATGTTCACTTATAGTAGTGATATAAAAGATATCACTGGAATTATAAGGGACAACTGGAACATCCTTACTAGTGATGATAGAATCAACACCATAGTAGGGCTGACTCCAGTATTTGGATATAGGAAGAATAAGAGTCTAAAAGACATTCTATGTGGGGAACATGTTAGTTTATCTCATACCCCTGCTTTATCTGTAGGCAGCAAGCCTTGTGGTAGATGCAAGGCCTGCCCTTATATTTCTCAAGATGTCTCTTTTATACTTCCTGTTACCAATAGGACCTATATGTTGAAAGCTAAAGCCACTTGCAGGACTAAGGATATAGTGTATCTGGCTAATTGTAAGTCCTGCCCATGTTTTTACGTGGGCAAGACGAATAATATGTTCAAAGTTAGAATATTGCAACATCTTTCTAATATAAGAAACAAGGATACACATAATGCTTTGTTCAGACATATTAGTGAACATCCTACACATTGTTTTACTTTTAGGGCCATAGTTAATGTAAGGCTTAACAAGAGGGGAGGTGATATAAAACACTACACAGAACAGATAGAGTCAAGGAAGATCCTAGAGTTTATGGCACATAGGAATCCAGGGCTCAATGATGTTGTTCCTATTAAACCCACCTTAAAAAATAGGCGGGTTTTTTACTGATTTGATTTCACTAATTGTTCATTGGCTGTGTTCTTATTTAAATTGTGTTCTGCACCATTTTACCTTTGTCTGATGAAGGGTTAACACCCGAAAGCGCTTACCTCTCAGAAGTTTGTATGTTTTTTATGGCAGAGTTTTATTAAATTTTTGGTTACATAACAGCACCGTTCCAGAGTTCTTTTGTTTTTATCATATGGGAACTCACTGGCCTATCACTCCTCAACATTGATGCATCAAAGTTTCCTGTTCCTTCCCTTGCTGTCTAGCTTCAAGTGAACGTTTATACTGGTTTCCTGTGGAAGACTCCAAATTATCTTCATATGGCATCTGGCCAATTGCTTCCTGTTCCACTGGTTTCCCCTTAATTTGGATATTCATTACTCTATCCTGTTGTGGTGCTTTCTGAATTAGATTTTCTACACTAAATTCTTCACTTTGCAGGTACTCCATAACCTCATTTCTATTTCTTTAACTTCTCCATTGTTAATCTCCTTTTCTACTTTTCCCTCTTTGTCTTCTTATTTTTTTGTATTATAAAGTTTTCCATGTCTGGATTCCTTTGTCTGTATTTCTCTTCAAATATCTTTGGCGATGCTCTTTTTGTATTGGTTAGTTTTGCTTTCTCCTTTGAATAAATATTACACCATATTAAATCTCTTTTTCTTTCCCATGTCCATATTTCTTCTTCAGGTTTCCTGGTCTTCCTGTTTCTCCATACTTTGGGGACTCACTCCATCCTGCTGTGATTGTAACCTGTGTTTAGACATTCTACATCAAATCCTTCACTTCACAGGCACTCCACAACTTCAACTTCTATTTTTTGTCTAGTTGTATAGATTGAAGGGTGATCACTAAGAGAGTCTGACATTGTACCTGTGATGGAGTATTTGCCTGGGTCTGATATTAGGATCCAGTCTAATAGAGAATTTGATGAATTAGTATAATGTGTGGGGCTAGTACTCAGTTGCGTGAATCCATATAAGTTCTTGCTAGATGTAGGGCAGTTAGAGTTTATGTCCAACCAATTGACATTCACATCACCTAGTAAAATTTTTTTCTTGTGGAAACGCTATGGATATCCAAAAGTAGGATATCTTCCAGTGTAGCTGTGTTGTTGCTAGGATGGAAATACAAGGCAATAATACATATTTGTTTATTTGGAGGAAAACAACAAGAAACTCTGCTGAACTGAGTTTTGATGTTGGTTTCCTGTAAGGGGAAATGTGGTAGGTATTGGAAATATTAAAGTAATGCCACCACCTTTCCTCTTTTTATATGGTTATTATGGAAGTTTTATTTACAGCGAGAACATCAGGCTTATATTTGGTAATCCAGGTATGACATTCTGCAGTTTTATTTCCTATGCTTCTAATATTTATTGCAGCAAAAATTAGATCACCAGGGTTGGGGATTAGCTGTTGTTGGGTTACAGAAATGTGTGGAAGAGAATTCTCTTTGTTTTCATTGTAGTAGTTGAGGTCAGGATTACAGTGTTTATCTCCTCCTAGAAGGATTTTAGTATACTGGGGCATTGTGTATACTTGTTTTTGGCGAGGATTATTGCACTTAATTTTGTTTTGGTTTGAGTTGAAGTGCAATTAATCTGTCTATATTTGGAATAAAGATGAGGGGAAATATTAAATAAGTTTGGTGCATTGTGACCCTCAGATCAGTTTATAACTGAGATCAAGCAGTTTATAGCCAGAACAAAGTAATTAACAAAGAGATCCAAGTAAAACAGGTTGTCTGTCATTTCTTGAGAGTCAAGCAAAAGGAGACAGTGGCCAACTTAGTTAGAGGTCCTTAGAATGCAAGGCCCTTTTCATAGAGAATTGCAATCACAGAGCAGGCATGTATTTAACTGATTAAAGTTAATATGCAGCAAGGTTTTTCAAAATAAATATGCTTACATTAAACAGTGACAAAAATGCAGGTGTTAACAGTAGTAAACTTACTGAATAATTGAAATATAAAATACATATCTTATATGAATCTGCACCTGTTTGCATCTGAGTGATCCATTTGGTTAAGTAGTTGTAGTTGTAATCTTCAGCTCTGTGGATTGTAGTGGTCCATTTAGTTGTGCAGTCACACCTATAACATTTACATGCAGAACAGACACTACAAATCTGAATGCATCTGCAACATTTACAGTGATAGTAACACAGGACAGTAATAGTACAGTTGTAGTACTATACCTGCCTGCAGCATTTACCTGTGTAACATCAAAGAATGTAACAAAGTTACAGAGGTAGGTTAATTATCAATAGACCCTAATAAAAGCCATTCCAGACTTATTAAATGGGTAAGAGACTTTTTTTATTAGAATGTTGTTGTTGTTGTTTATCTTTCGGCTTTTCCCGGTTAGGGGTCTCCACAGCGAAACTCCGGTCCGCTAATGATTGGCAGTTGGTTTTTATGGTGTCGAGTTGCCAGTCCAATGCCCAACCTTCAACGAAGGCATGCCCATTCAACGTATGTCTTTCGAATGCCCACCCGGCCGCGGGAAGGACATGCAGATTCCACACAGAAGGCACTCCCAACCCAAGCCGAGAATCGAACGGGAGAATCTCTTGCTGTGAGGCAACAACGCTACCGCTGCACCACCGCGGTGCAGTATGGTATTCTGTATTTTATACAATACTGCTCCTTTTGATTGGAAAATAGCAATTGTTAACTCAGTTAAAATTTAACAATGCAAAAGTCCAATAATACCAGTCTGTACTGAATAAATGCTACTCGAACCAAAAAATAAATCCAACAAGCAGAAGTAAGATGAAGCAACACCAGGCTATCATAAAACCAGCAACAGTTTTTTCAGGAAACAGGAAAGGCATAAGCGCTTTTGCAGTATTACAACTGTTTCATCAGATGCATAAAATCTAATTCAATGGCCATTAAACAACAAAGTGAAAAAAAATCACATGACATTCTAGTAAAACTCTTAAAGTGATAACATTTTAAATATATACAGTACTAACAGTAAACATGTATAAAAAGTGAATGTGTATAAAAGGTGTGGGGGGGGGGTTGAAAGGGAGTTTGTTAAAACTCCCTTCTTATTTAAAAAGAGGATGTCCTTTCAATATTGATTTCAATGATACTTTATCATTTAGTCCTGACCCTGTATCTGCTCTTAATCTAGTAATCCATTTGCTTTCTAAGCACTCTGTTTCATTTCTAATATCACCTTCCCTGAGGCTTTCCTGTACCATATCTATAACTTGAAACATAAATACATGCTCTGGGGAAGTGTCTGCTTATCATACACCCATGCTACAAACCTTTTTCACCCAGACCAGAACAAGATCTATAAATTTTCAGTGGAGGCAACTTGTAACAGCAGTCATGTGGTTTACCTAGCAGTGTGTAAAACCTGCAGTAAATTGTATGTAGGTAAAACGGACAGAAGACTGAAAGAAAGGATAAGAGAACATCTGAATGATATAAGAAATACTATGGTTAGGAATGCATTAGCTAAACATGTAGCTTTCTGTGAGAAAGCCTATACAAAGTTGCATTTAGGGCTGGAGTAAGTGTATGTTGTGCTTGCCACAGTGTTGTTTGATACTTGACCTACTACTGTCAATTGTACCTTGACTTCAGATTTCAGTCTCTGCTTTACCTTGGAGCAACTTACTGGTTCCTATGTACTTCCTTCCTCCTGCCACAAAAAGAAGAAAATTTGTAGACAGCATTTGTCCTTTAAGCAGGCTAATTTACATCAGCCACAGATAGGTGACTCTGCCATGGCCATTTCAGTTTCCACAGACCACACATGGTCTTCCTTAGTTTCCTCTGCTTTAGTCCTCTCAGCCATCATGGACCAGTGGTTTGACACATACACTGTGGTTGTTGGGAATCTGCTTAGCAGGCATGGTAGAACCATTCTTGTCCGTCTCTGAGGTAGGAACAGGGAATACTTCTCCCCTGGGGTGATGTCGCTGACAGGAGTTGGTCTACTTCCATGGAGATTTCTGTTAAGAAGAAACAGAAAGTTAAACATTTATCTTCTTTAGTCTCTGTTGCTTTAAACAGGAATGATACATTTGGCTCAGCTCAAGGCTTAGAAGAGACTCTATCATTTTCATTCTGGACTTTCTGGTAAAAAAAAAAATAAAGGAATTCTTAATTTTCTGAGCATTCCCAGTGGGATAAACTTGGAAATGATTATGAGGGGTGACATTTTCTCCTCAGGTAACTGATTCTTATTCTGAGACTATTTCGACTGATTGTCCATTAGAAGAAGATTCTTTCTGAAACAATATCTAGGATGAACACTTTGTTTCAATAGGGGCATGGCATTAATTTTTTTTTTTTTGAAAAATGTTATGATTTATTACAACTGGAATTTCCTCAACCTACTCCTGTTCCTCTTATTATAGCTCTGAAAGATGCTTTTATCACAGCCTGTAACATGCTTGACACCAAGCCTGCATTCCCTAAGAAGGCAGATGAATGGAGTGTACTATGTTGCTAGAAGCTTTTTATTTTCTATTCCCTTGGTAATCTGTCTGCATCTAAACATTTAGTAAATGCTAATCCCTGTCCTGCTGATAAGGAGGAGACGTCCTTTGATAGGGGGGGGGGGGATTTATACGTCTGCTAATTTATTTTTAGGCTTCATAATTATCAAGCTCACATGTTAACTTTTCTGGTTGCTTCATTTGAAAATATGAGGAGTGACACTGTTCCTTCCTCTGATGCCTCTTATGAGAAGGTTTGCATGGTTGTGATCTCAAAATTTACTGGAGGATGTTAAAAGTGAAATTTTGAATTCTCTCCTTGAAAGGGATGTTGTTTTGGACTTCTGCTAAAGTCCTGAAAAGTGTGATGAGAGAAGGAAACTGATTTAAGTTTAAGGGGTGACTCAGATTTTCAGCCTTTCTTCACCAAGTTTTGTTAACGGTTTCATACCTAACTCAGAGTCTTAAAATTTAATGCACACAGTTATCCAGGCTTAAACACTTCTGTATCCATTAAGCCAATTCTAAAGAATAGAAAGCGTTAATGCTAATACCAAGCCCTATTGAGTGTATAGTAAATATTTCATCAAGTTTTGCTATAATATATAGAATTTGACAGTTTGGTTATAATATCAGCAAATTAGGTGTTATATATTTTATAGGTAAGCATGTTTTAGTAACATGGTTAAAATTAAATCATGAATTTTTATTTCGTTATATAAAAAATGCTTTAGATAAAAGATATAATAATGTTAATGTGAAAGTTATTATTAACTTTGACATTAAAGATATCGATATTGTATATATATATATATTTTTTATAAATAAAATTTTTAAAACATAAGTATTTATTAAATCTGGTATTTTAAGGTAAGAGTTTGTTAGATAGTTTTATCATATAAACTGAATTTTTGTAGTGAAATCTATGTAGTTTTTATAAACATAAACATTCTAGTTATAATAGAAACTAAGTAATAAATGGATACAATATACATATCATATCTATGTTCTTGCATATTTATATATATTCTTTAACAAAATAAATAGGTTTTAGAAATAGTGCTATTATGCCTATGTAATTTTAAATAAGGCAACTGGTTTTATGATGGGTACACTCTACAAATAAAGTTATTATATTAAATGTAGATACTAATATAGGTATACATGTATATAATTTTGTTTATTTATGGTTTTAATCTCCATATTTAGACACATTTGTACCCTATAATGTCTTTAATAGATATAGGGTCTTAATTAACTTCGTAAAGACTAGTTAGCCTAGTCGCCCCATTATGCACGTAAAAAATTTTTGTTTAGTAAAGTTACTGTTGATAACTGGATGCATTCATACTTTAAGGCTTTTTTATATCTAGATGGACTACAAATAGTAAGACTTACACGAGAGGGCATATGTTAATTTGAATGAAGTATGCTGTTAAGTCCTAATTGAGTTTTTCACTATAACTGAGTTATTTGATTTTTTATATATACATTTTTTACTTATTAGTACACTTTTAAAAAAACTTTAGTTAATTCAGAAACAGTAATACCGTTTACAATAATTGCGTAATCATGGTACTACTATAAATAAGAAAAGAAATGAAAACATTTTCTTTTTGAAAAACTGTTTTATAGATACTGCTTTAATGACAGTTATTTTGTTTCCGGTGAATATTTAACTTTGGTAGGATAGCAACCGGAGCTTTTCTCATTGAAATGAGTGTTAATATTTAGATTTGTAATGGTGTGAAAGCATAGTTTCTGGATAACTTATGAACTGTTAAATGTATAGTTTGTTTTATAAGCATTTATAAATGCAGGTTATACAATGAATTACTCACCAGCCTTATACTAGTCGTTTTTATAAGGACATATTATGAATGAAGATTTACTAACTATTTGTTGACAGTGCCGTTTTAAACTTTAATTGATGCATTTAATCACATGGGGTTTGGTTCTTAATTGTTGCACTATTTAAATACTGTGTGTGGGGTTTTTTATTGTCTGAAGAAGCGTGGCTGTGACCACGCGAAAGCGCTTACCTTTACCCACTGTGTTTATATTAAAGAAGATTCTTATACTATCATCACGGCTACTGATCGTTTTTTGGATTACTACTTGCAATTCAGCTTGTTTTTTGATTACATCGTGGTGAGATCAGGTTTCTGAGTTTAACATAACTCAGAGTCTTCTTATAAAAAGCAAAAGCAGCAGACTCTGCAAACGTCTTGTAAGCAGATGTTCAAAAACAGTGGCAAGGATGTTCCAAACAGAAAAGGAGAGCCTGCAAGAAACCAGGACTGTGTACATACTATAACCACCCCTTTCCTTCTTGGCAAACTTTTAATCTCCTCCAAAGTCTGACTCTCCATTTTTCTATTTGGCAGGGTATGCTATCAGACAAATGAGTTCTAAGGATGATCCATGTGGGGTATAGATGGCAGTGGAAGTCTTTACATCCTTTCCTTGGGATTCTTTATCATCCGCCAGACCAAATTCCCTTTTTCCCTCCTGTCATTCAGCATCTACTGACTCTGGGAGTCTTGGAGCCTGTTCTCCTTTCCTTGACATAGAAAGAAGTCTCATGGAGGCCAGTCCTAGATCTTTTATTTCTCAGTCATTTTGAGAAAGTCCCAAAATTCAAACTGCTTTCCCTTCACAACATATTACTACTTATTCCTCCTTTCAGGTTTTTTTTTTTTGGTAACATTAAATTTAAAGGATGCTTATCTTCATATTCCTATAGCCTCAGATTTCAAACATTTTTAACGTTTTTGGTGTCTAGATTACACTATCAGTTCTTTATTACCCTTTGGATCATCAGTTTCTCTATGAGTTTTCACAAAGTGCCTAGCTTTAATGATAGCCTATTGTAGACTGCAAGGTATTTACATTTTTCGGTACTTAGATGACTTGCTGATCTTTGAAGAGTAATTTTCAAAATGTCAGGAATCTCTCACTTGAGTGAGAGATCTCCTTCACAGACCAGTTTTCCAGGAGAATATTCAAAATTCTTGTTTGACTCCTTCCCACAGGATTGGTTTTCTAGGTGTCTGCTAGACATCTCAGTTCAAAGAGCTTTTCTTCCACAGGAAAAAAAATAGATCTATATCTAGAGCTATTCTGGATTTTTTCCTCAGTCCAAAGCTCCAGCAAGGGAATTTCTCCAGATACTATGGCATCTGTGATTTTCAAGATTCCTCTTACCAGACTCCAGATGAGAAAGATTAGGTAACCATTTGAAATGTCAGGACGCACTAGAACGAGTCCTGAAATGTGGAGACTGAATGACTGAAAGAGCAGACTTGCATATATTAAGTCCAAGTTGCCATTTCTTGGAATATTCTCTTTTCTCCAAGGTATGGCAGTCTTAGAGTTGGTATATATAAGTTCACAGGTATAGGGGGTGCAGGGAGGTTGCCCCCTACAAAAACAAAGTTTTATGGAGAAAAGCAGTTTTCAAGATTCGCTCTTCTCCTGTGTTTTCATTCTTTTTTTTTTTTTGTTCCAGTTGTCAGTGCTCAGCATTTCGAGAGCCGACATTTCAAGAGGGAGCTAAAAGATTCAGTGGTATCTAAAATCTGTATGATCCCAACATCATCACCCCTTGATATTTCAGATTCCAATTTTGTGACACCAGTATCCCCTTACATTTCAGATTCTGGTTTGGAGATGAGTAAAAATGGAATTGCTATGGTGGAGAGACAATTTTTATCTGAGTCCACATCTCCCATCTTACTTTCCAGCTCTAACAGGGACTAACAGACTTTGCTTGGGGAGCTGTGCGTGTGGGATAAAAGTTCAGGATCTTTGGAAAAAGAAGACTAAAACACTCAACAGAGATGTTGTTACAAATGCACTCAACTCTCTCAATCATTTGTGGTCCGCAGGGCTGCTTCAAGTGATTGCAGGCAACACCACAGTGATATTGTACTTAAATAAACATGGGTTTTTCCAGATTATACCCTCTGTGAAGGTTAGCCATGATAGCCTGGGATATGGCAATAACTTGTTCTGCAAGCATCTTGCATTTCTTTAGGGCAAAATATTGTGGTAATGAAGCCAAGCAAGACCTGGACAGACCCTTGCAAATAGAAATTGAATCAGGGGGTCTTCCAGGATTTGATCTAGCTGTGGGGAACACGTGCAGTAGGCCTCAGTTGTCAACAAACTGGCAAAATTCTGCTCCAGGACTCCTTGCAAGGAGACTTGAAAAACAGATGCATTCTTATTTCCTTGGACAGGAATGGTCTTGTATGACTTTCCACCCTTTCCACTAACACCCAGTGTTATTTTGAAGATTCAGCAGGACTCTCCAAAGAGTTTGTGGTGACTCCCTTATCTCCTAGGCAAAAGTGGTTCTCTCTTCTTGTTGAAATAGCCAAGAGTAATTACCTCAAGCTTCCTCACAGACTGGACCTACTCATACAAGACAGGAGTTTGATACAACTAATTTCCTGGATGATAGAATTGTAGTGCCTTTTAGGCACCTATTTTCTAAGGATGTGCATTAGGCATTAAAGGAGGCAAAGAAACCTGCTATGAGGAAGTCATGTGTTAGTAAATGAAAAATATGATCTGATGTTGTTAATCTTCCTTCATTTCTTACGATGGCATATTGGTTCTGTCCTCAGAACCGAGCTGGCCTTATACCAAGTTCATGTCAACCAAAAACTCTCAAGCCAAGATCCTACCCACAGTGCTCTGCTCCCTGTTACCTCAGATCTTGTTTGCCATGTTGCTGTACAGCCGTGCCAAGCCTTCTCTCTCAGCTAAGTGTTCAATTTTTTCAAGTTTTTCTATTATTAGTGTATAGAAAGTTTTCAATTCTTCACTATCTCTATCTTCTTACCCTATTGCAACTTTGAGACTCTCTCCCTGTAGTATATTCTGTCTTTTTTTTCTTACCTTTGAGGTAATTCTCCATTACCATCATTGGTAATTCTTTCTCTCCCTTTTTGGGTACTTTCATAACTTTTAGTACTATCGTAGATTTTTCCTTTGATATTACAATGTTGGATAAGAAAAGTAGTGTTGCTTTCAAACAATGTACAGAATGCGGCCGTAAGTTACTACTTTCTGATGGTCATGATTTGTGTGTTTATTGTCTGAATGCTTCCCACCTGTCAGTGGACCCCCCTGTGTGGGATTTGTAGAAATTTCTTGACTAGGACTCTGAATGAAAGGAAGAACAAACTTATACTAAAAGGCCTCCTTAAATCTCCTTTCTACAAGGCTATCTCTGGGTCGGAGGGCTCACTCCCTCTTTCTAAACCTTGTAAGAGGCATTCTTCTTCTTCCTCCTCAAGGAGTCGGCTCACGAAAAGGTGAAAACTTCGGGCCCAGAGCTGCCATCTGTGGTCCTTTTGGCCCCAGCCTTGGCACCACCCCAATTTGTTCTCACTCCAGCTATGTCTTCTTCACTGGCATCAGAGTTCCTTGTGCAGACACTCATGGCTCCGACAATATCGTCACAGCCCTTTTTAGCACTGCTGATGTTGGTGCAGACTCTTTTAGCACCGTCTCTAGAGGTACAGTCTCCTTCGGCACCATTGATGCTGACTCCTTCAGCTCCATCCTTGCTGATACAGTGACCTTCTGCACCGACCTGCTTGGTGCAGACACCTTTGGCTCCGGGCTCTACATTACACAAGCTCACCAGAACTAAGTACTTTCCCTCCATAGATCCTTTCGTGGGAAGTCAGTACAGCCCCTTTTTAGATGGGCCAAAATCTCGATCATGTCTCTCTATTATTAGGTTGACCAGGAGCCTCTCAGAACAGGATGTGTTGCGGCTTGTCGATCAGTTGCTTGTGGCCAGGGGACTCTTTAATCCATCTAAAGCTGCACTCCCTCTTGCAGGTGACCGTATTTCTCCACAGACTCCATCTTACACTCCTCCTTTGACTTCCAGGGAACCATCGAAGCCCCTTCCTCCGACAGCAGCTTCCCTTCCTTTGACACCAACAGTAGACCTCACTTTAGAGCCAGAGTCGTCCTTGTGGCCCTCGGTGCACTGGGCACCAGGCCCTTCTCAGGCTAGCGGCTGTGCCGTGGGGGCAGGCATTCTTGGTTCAATGCCAATATTTTCTATAGCACCCTCCAGGAATCCTCCTCCCTTCATGCTCTACAGCCCTCTTGAGACTCCTGGTCAGGGGGTTGGTTCGTCGGAGCGGGGTGTGACCCCGGTCCCGAGGTTGTCCTGCTCTGTTTTGGGTTCCCATCCCTCTTTGGGCAGTCTGGCCTTCCAGGCCATGGAGAGTGCATGTGCCTGTGCCGGCAAAACATCCCTGTTGGGAGTCCTTCTCCCCCTCTATACCACAGCTGTCTCAAGCCACAACTACCGGACCCTGGGCACAAGGGCCTCAGGCTTCTCCCCTGCAGGAGATCCCCTCCTCGCAATCTTCCCCAGAGGAAGTCCCTTGCAAGGCTTCGTGCAAGAGGAAGCACGTGGACTCCACTAAGGAGTCTCTAACTGAAGATACGGACTTTGATGACAGGGAAGGGTCCCCACGGTCACCCTCTGAAGTCCTCCAACACTTCCTCAGAAGAAGCTGTATTCCTGCAGGCCTTTCTTGCCCAGCCCCCTACCTCCTGGGTTACCCCATTGGTGGATGAGCTTGTCCAGCTCATCAACCAGCATGCATGGAAGGCTCCTGACACTTTGGAAGCTATACCTTGGAGGCCTGACAAAATTTTATCTCCCCCTGCTAAACATCCTCATTGGTTCAAAGGTCTTCCGGTAGATGCCATGGTGGTGGTGGCTGCAACCAAAAAAGACTTGGCAGAAGAGAGCCAAACTGTCCATCCGCTCAACAAGGAGTCGCAGGCAATAGACTCGGGAAGCATGTGTTTGCTTCATCGACCTTTGCTGTAAGGTCCTTAAACTACTTGGCACACTTTATGAGGCTCCAGAGGGACCTTATCAACCAACTCTCTGAAACCTTGGAGGAGCGGTTTCTGATGAGCTGCGCGACAAGGTAGACTCTCAGATAGCGACCCTGGAATCTATATCCATTTCTTCCATACACCTCATTTCACATGCAAGGGAAGGAGTGGCTAGAATAGCAGGAGCAGGCATAGTCACAAGACGTCATGCCTGAATGTGCCTTTACGGACGCTTTTAAGGCTTCCTTTATGAATTCCCCCATCGAGGCCACTTCATTGTTTGGCCCAAAGGTTAAGGATTCACTGGCAAGGTGCAAACAAGATGGTAAGACCCTGTCTGCCGTTGGTGTCTGACACTCCACTCCTCATTCTACTCCAGAAATCAGAGGAGTGGGAAGATGTGGCACATAAAATCACACTGCTCTTTCTGTGATGCACGTGCCAAGTTCTCCCTTAAGGGCAGAGGGGGAAACTCTAATGGAAGATGCCCCTTTCAGGGCAGGGAATGAGTGCGAAACTTGGGTTCCAGAGATTCTTTCTCTGGGCAACCCTACCAGCACTGCTGAAGCATTGCTTGACTGCTCACCTCTGGAAGTGGTCGGGGGTCATTTTTCCTTGTGCCCTACTGCCTGGTGAACCATAACCACTGATTCCTGGTACAATGGATAATATCCAGAGGTTACTGCATTCCCTTCCATCTCTTTCCCACTTCACCCAGAAATTTAACCGATGTCCTACCCAGTCAAGGGGAAGCAGCAGCATATGAAATGCAAAAGCTGCTACAAAAAAGAGTCATCCACACAGTCCCCCCAGACCAGATAGGATCCGTTTTTTACTTATGATTCTTTTTAGTGCCAAAAAAGACAGGGGACTGGAGACCAATTCTGGATCTAAGCACACTAATCAAATTTGTAAAAGCAGAGAAATTCCGGATGGTCACAATATAGTCTATCCTTCCTCTTTTGGAAGAAGACGATTGGATGTGCCCTGTAGATCTTCAAGATGCGTATTACCATATAAAAGGGGACAAATGCTCAAGAAGATACCTACTCTTCCTCATAGGAGTCAATCACTATCAATTTCGAGTACTGCCCTTCAGTCTCTTTACAGCCCCCAGAGTGTTCACCAAATGCATGGCAGTGGTTATTGTTCACGTGAGAAGTCAAGGATTCCAGGCATTTCCATATCTATATGACTGGCTCCTTACCGCTTCCACCAAGCGTCTACTGGAGGAAGCCCTGGATTACACTCTTCTCACAGCTCAGCACCTGGGAATCACTATAAACTGGGAGATGTCCAACACGACCCCGGCACAATCTTTAGAATTCCTCGGAGTTCTGTTGGACACTATAAATTGCACAGCATCTCTTCCGGATCACAGAATTCAAAGAATAAGACAACAGGTTCAGCCGCTAATCTGTCACCACAAATCTTCTGCTCGGTCTGTACTCCACCTCTTTGGGTTGATGGCAGCCTTGATCACCATTGTTCCTCTTGCCAGGTTCCACATGAGACTTCTTCATTGGCTACTTCTCACTCAGTGGTACCCTGTACAACATCCTTTGTTTTTTTCAGATAAGTGTAACTCGGAGATGCAAGCAAGATTTGCTCTGGTGGACGTCTTAAAATCCCCAACAATGGTCTCGCCCCTTCAGCCCCCGTCAGCCAAAAGCCACAGTGACCATGGACACCTCCCTGATGGGGTGGGGAGGTGCTATGTCAGTGAAACTTGGTCCAAGGCAACTGGTCGTAGACAGAGGCTCCTTTGCATATCAGTGTCCTGGAACTGATGGCAGTGCTACT
Organism: Protopterus annectens; assembly: GCF_019279795.1. Lineage (NCBI taxonomy): Eukaryota > Metazoa > Chordata > Ceratodontiformes > Protopteridae > Protopterus > Protopterus annectens. The sequence continues at coordinate 345,305,048 of NC_056746.1, read as the reverse complement.
AGCATTGCAAGCATTTCACTCGATCCTTCCATCAGGGACTATTGCGATCCAGTCAGACAGCATGTCAGTAGTCTGGTACATCAACAAGCAAGGGGGCACCAGATCTTTCTCATTATTTTGAGAGGCCTTGAGAATATGGCAATGGGCGATAGTTTCCAACTGCTTTCTAATTGCAATGCACATTCCTGGGAGCTCCAGCATGAGGGCGGACAAATTGAGCAGATGCATTCTACAACCTCATGAGTGGTGCCTCAATCCTGTGATATCGGCAAAAGTTTTCAACCGCTGGGGCCAGCCTTGCAATCTATTCACCTCCCCAATCAGCTACAAGTGCAGCAACTACTTTGCCCTGATCCCCCCTCGGGGAAAGTCACCGAGAGACACTGTAGTCCACGCTTGGCCCTTTGGTCTGCTTTATGCTTACCCTCCTCTACCCCTCATTTCCCAAGTGTTGAAGAAAGCATGGCAGTTGAAGAGCAGAGTAATCCTCATTGCACCATATTGGCCTCAACAAGTTTGGTTCCCCTTCCTTTGGTCTCACCTGCTAGATCGACCATGGATTCTCAATCCAATTCCGAGGTTGATCTCCCATCCGCAGGGTCTGACCCACCCCAATCTAACAAACCTGAATCTGACAGCTTGATTTCTTCACTTCCAATGATTGCCAGGCAGGATAATCTCTCCTCCCCAGTGTGCAATGTTCTTATTGCATCTCCTAAATCATCCACAAGGCTAACCTATCTCAGCAAATGGAAAAGATTTACGTTATGGGCATCGAACAAACAATTGGACATCTTTCCAGCCCCAGTTTCAGTGGTATTAGATTATTTATCAGATCTCTTTCAGTCTCTGATATCAGCCTCTAGTGTTCGTATTGATTTAGCTGCCATTTCTAATTTCCACATTGGCTTCCAGGAGTCTTCATTCATGTCACACAGACTCTGTAAGACTTTCTTGAAGGGCGTTTTTCACCTAAAACTTCCCTTTAGAGAACCAGTACAACCTTGGGACCTGGCTTTGATTCTGCAAGCCCTAACAGCACCCCCCCCCCTTTGAACCTGCATCTTCATGCGACTTAAAGTACCTCTCTTGGAAAACCTTGTTTCTGGTTGCTATCACATCAGCCAGATGTCTGTCAGAACTTCAAGCCTTATGCATCAAACGTCCCTAGCTTATTTTCCATAAGCATAGAGTCTCACTAAGAACTATTTCCTCCTCCTTACCGAAAGTGGTGTCAGAGAAGTCTATCAACCAGTTTGTTGACCTCCCAGTATTTTTTCCTTATCATTCTAACAAGGGAGAGTATTGCCTGCACTCCCTAGATGTTCACAGGCAAATCCGTTTTTATTTGGACAGAACAAAATTTACCCATAAATCAGACCAATTATTTCTGGCTTTTTCTGGACCAAGACTAGGTTGTCCTGTTTCTAAAGTTGCATTAGCGTCATGGTTGAGAAATTGCATCACTTTCATCTACAACAAGAACAACATCACCTTGCCTCACAAAGTGAAAGCCCATTCTACAAGGTCAATGGCAACTTTAGCACCTTTCCATGGCAGGGCTTCCCTCAATGACATTTGCTCAGCTGCGACTTGGGCAACCCCCATACCTTTATTCTTCATTACAAATTGGATTTGGCCTCCAGAGGAAGAGCTTCTTTTGGTTTCATGGTGCTCAGGAATGTCCTTCCATGAGGGCTGCCCAGGGATATAGGTAGCTGGGGATTTTGTCCCATCGTAGGGAATGAATGAAGATTAATAACATCGGATAAAGAAGACATGTCTTACCATAACATTCCATCTGTGTTGTTGATCTTCGTTCATTCATTACTCCCCACCCTCCGTCCCCCTCCAGAGATAGGAAGGGCATTTATGCTAAGATGGCAGATGATTCATTCTTGTTACACCAATGATAAATAAAACTCAAAGAACGGAATAGAATTTTGTAAGTTGTGCTATATGCCTATAAACAATTTAGCTATATACTGAAGTAAATATTTCATTGAAAACTGTAAAATTTTAACTGCTTGCTGTTTGCCAGATTCATGCTTAAATGAGACATATAAATTTTACCCATTGAAAGGAAAAACAGTGAAACATTTTCTGGAAAAATGTACAGTGTTGTGTATGAATAAATGTCACATTCAAATGTTTTAATTTTTATTTAATTATAATATGTGTACATGTGTATCTCACAAATGTATTTTAAACAGCCTTGTACAACTAATATATTACTGATCACTTATTACTTTATCTGCTTGAATGTAAGAAGATTGTTGTCCCCTAGCGGTTGTGTGTGTGTGTGTGACTCCTTTACTAACCAACTACAATATACCAACTCCAGTGTTGCACAGCAGTGAGGAAAGGTCAAAATACATGCTTGAAAATGTGCTTTGATTCAAGCAGATAAAGTGAGTGTCTGTTTCACAAGTGATTCAGCTACAACTAAATAATGTGTGTGCAAATTGTAATAGAGTATACCCTCTGCTTTTGTGGATGTGTTTTTTTAATGTTTTAAAGCTTGTATTTTGAAACCACCTAAAAACATACTGTGAGGGAAATCTTATTGATTTTATATTGATAATGAATAATTTTGCCTCTTTTAAGATTTTTTTATATTTGTTGTTTGAAATATTGGTAAGATATTTGCTGTACTGAACTATAATTTTTTGGTCAACAATAATGAAATAAGATCATTTGAAACTTGGGTAACTGCCAGTCTGATGCCTGAGTAATTTTCTGATGTACATAACCTGTTATAAGGAGTTGGTAATACGTTTTATGGGTACTTAAAATTCAGTATAATATAGTGTGCCTAAATAAAAATTGTTTATGGAGTTGTGTAAAATAAGGACTGTAACATTTAGGAGGTGGAGATTTTTACCCCTTTTGCGAAACCTTATTAATATCCATCAGTGAAAATAGCAATGCCATTTATTACTAAATCCAAGTATTTCTTTCCAAATCCGGTACAAAAATAACTTTTTTTTTCCAAGTCGGTTAGGAACAGAAGTATTTTATCATTAAGATTTATAGTGCAGGACATGAAATAAAAATATAAGAAGAAATTTAAAAAAGCTAATCACTTTACTCCATCATGTGCCACTTTGCAGGGGATGGATTTTGAATGTTGTGAGCTGGAAAGGACACTACTTGGG